>NC_142891.1:11190984-11494015 GCF_054131105.1 Drosophila navojoa | reverse complement strand
TCTTGTTGTGGCTGTCAGTTGCCAACTTGTTAAAAAAGTTTTTTCGCAGCTCACTCGATGAAAAAGCGAAATAGTTTTTCACGGCCTTCAAGCCAAAGTGTGCGATAATTTATTAGCTCACGGCCACGCCCACAACATTTTGTTACTGCCACGACTCGAGCCCCCCTTCCACTTGCATTGTGTAAGGGGAAGGGGGAGGGGCGGGCAGCGACTTTATCGCTCTCTTCTTGTAATTATCTCGCCGAAAGCGACTTGAAGACAAATTAGCACATTTTCTATTCTGACAGTTGCGCGATTTGCGGTCAACTGGGGAATGCCACCATGCCCTCCCTGCCACCCCCTCCCTCTCCACCACATTATGGCAGAGTGCGGCTCTAGCGAAATGTGAAAATTTTGCAAATCGCATCATTTGTTGTTTAATAAATATCATTAAATATGCAACACTCTTACACATGTCGCAAGTTCATAATTTATGTGATACACTCAATAATCCAGAGAAACATTCTCTTGCCGCTTGCCTTTTGCACACCTCCCCCGCCTCCCTCCTCTTGCCACGCCTCTGTTGTTGTCGCCCCAAGTTGAGTTATGTTGTGGGCCAACTGGGGAGCAAGTGTCAAAGAATTTTGTATGCCGCACAAAATATGTGGCATAGACTTGTTGGCACTCTTCACACACACACACATACACACAGAGACACAAGCTCTCGTTCTCGTTTCTCTGTCTCTGTCTGGCTGTGTCAAGTGCATATTTTAGTAGCTGTTGTGCATAACTTAACAGTTTTCATTAATTTAATTGATTCACATATACTGCCTACGTTTTGTGAATAAATAAGAAACATATGTATGTATATAATTGTATATGCATATATGTATGTATAATATATTTATATATATACTATTTATTTATGTTAACATAACTTGAAAGTTATGTAAATGCTATATTTATGTGTATACAGTTTGACGGTCACTGCTTAACATTAACATTAACATTATTGGAATGCAGCTTAAGAGTTAAGTAAATGCCACATTACTCCACTGTTAAGCGCTTAAGCTAAAGTTTAACACTCACTGCTTAACATAATGTGAATTTTAGTTCGAGCGCAACGGTTAAACAAAATTCATAAACATATTCATGGTAAAGCCATCAAAAATAATGGCCACAAAATTGATATGCTACACACGCACCCACTTACGCACACACACACACACACTCGTACGTAATCAATACAGCTAAAAAGCAGGCAACAGAAATAGCAATTTAAGAACTGAAAGCAAAGCGAAGCAAAACCAGCAAAATTTAAGGGGCAGTGACCAAAGCAAAACACCGGCCGGCGCAATGGGAGGAAGAGAGAGAAGAATATATATAAATAGCACACATATTCACCCAACTCACTCACATCCACATCCACACATGCAGGCAGACAAAGGGACAGACGATTGCGCACATGTTGCCAAAGGCAGCAATTGAGATGGAGTTGTATAAAAACAGTTAACTGCTGGAAGAGAGCATGTGAAGAGCGGGAGATGGCGAGCGAGCGACAGACGCAGACAAGCAGCTGCGCCAGCGTTAGCGTCGACGTTAGCGACGCACGAATAAGTTGTCAAAAACAGCGACGCGACGCTCGACAGCGGCAAACCCAAAGCGCCAAAAAATGTTGCCAAACTATCAAAGTGAACTTTTCGTTTGTGCACAGATATAGAATAAGAGAGTGGGAGAGGGAGTAGAGTGAGAGCAAAGAAGCAGTTGGGTTTGTTATAATATAGATTACACAAATGTGCACACATATGAAACAAAAGTGAAAAAAAGAGGAATATACTAGATGCTGCACAGACAATGTGTGTTTGTCTGGAAAAGGAAGAGACGGAGGGAGAGAGAGACGGAAGAGAATGAATGGTAAAGCACTGAGTAGATAAAAGAATAAAACTCAAGCTAAACTTTTGGATACATTTATTTAAAATGTAGCCAAAGCAATGCGAGCTACAATAAAAACAATAACAAGAACAACAAAAACATTCCTTAACATTCCTTTTGCAAGCACTACACATGACATTGTGTAGAGACTTCTTTGTTTTTGCACTTTTGCACTGCAGCAATTAGTTGTCAATTTACAGTTGCAAAGCCCACAGTGACTTTAAAACTTAGGCATAGCCATAACCATAAAAAGTTTACTCAAAGATCAGAGAAATAGTGGAACATGTGGAATTAAGTAAAATGTAAATGTGGAATGTAACCATGCAGTGGAATGCATTTCAAATATGTTGCTAGCAGCAAAGCTCAGCAACATTTACTCATCAATAAGAGCACACATTAAGAGTGCATCAGAGCAGCATGTTGCTAAAGCAATTAAATGTTGCGAGCCTTGTTGCTAAATTTATTGATGAATTTGGCAACATATTGCAAACAACCGGAATGGTTCTAACATGTTGCTGCGCCTTGTAGCTTGCATAGTTTTTATTGATATTTGAGAAAGTTTTGTATAAATTACAAATTACGTGTGTTTCACTCTGTTTATACAAAGTCTTCTTTTCGCTGTTTGCTTTTGGTTACTTACTTAAGCTAACAACTTGCATAGTTTCACTTGGTAAGTTGCAAAGAATGCTGTAGTTAGAGCCACGCCCATGCCCACATCCAATAATCTTCCATTTCTCTTTGCTCTAAACGACTTCAAAGTCAGTTTTGGTCTTAAAAATGATTATTTTATGAATTTGCACTTCATCAGGCAGCAGGCAGCAGGAAAAGGGGAAAAGGCAACAGGCAGGAGGATCTGTTGCAGGACCTTGCACAAAATGATGACGGTTAACCGCAGGCTCGTGCTGTGTGTGTGTGTGAGTTTGTGGTTTTGAGTTTGTGGGCGCGGCGGTGGGGCACGTGGGGCTACCAAAAACCGTTTCCCTTAAAGGTGCCAGGGAAGCAAACTGCTCCAAATATATATATATACATCTAGTATAATGTATATAGATTCAGGCGTGGGCAATTTTGGGCCCCGGCTTTTAGGACAGCACTCGAAGGACATGCAGCGGCCGCAATTTAGCTAAAAGAGGCCACAACAACAACAAAAACAACTAAAAGAGAAGAAAAGCAAAATTACTAGCGAAAATTCTTCATGCAATTTATTAATGGAATTTTTATGTTGCACTTTATGCATTTTCTTCGCTTTTGCTGTTGTCCTTTTCTTCTTTCTTTTATTTTTGTTATTAATTTTCTGTAAGCATTTCCCAAATTTGTGGCCAGGAAATGAGGCAACCCGAAAGAAAAAAGAGCAAAGCAAAGAAGAGCAACCAACGAAAGAAAGGAAAAAAAGGAAAAGCAAAAAAGGTTTCCCACTTCTGGCCCCTTACCTCGTTGTCGAGCATCGACGGCGGCGACTTTGTGTACGACTAACCCACATCAATTTAAGTTAAATCCCAAAAACTATTATCATTTTAATCAAATCAAGCCGCAGGGCAACAGCTACAACAAAAAGCAGAAAGCAATACACCCAGGAATACAGGCAGCAGTAAAAGGGAGAAAGGGTGGGGAAGTGAGAAAATAAAACGAATAAGACTGAAAACAACAGACGCGACTAGCTGAAGTTCCTGTAGATGAACAATAGAAACTAGAAACTCAATGCGTACAACTAAAAATGTTGAGAGATAATACTGAAATGAATACAAATGCAATGTTTATAAAACAATTTGTCTACATATGTATATACAATATAAATCTAATTTATAGTAGTATTACAGTGAAGCTCTGAGGTTTTCAATGGTGTGATGACATCATTGATGCTCTATATATAGTCTAGTAATGAGCTCTACCGAACAAGGTTCCTTGTAAAATAAATTCAATTAGGCCAAGCTGTATTTAATGTTTGTTTATAAGTATAATAGATAATTATGTGTATTATATATTATTAAATATATACTATTTTTTATATGTATATTTTGTTTTTTATATTTATATACTATATATAGTTTTTATAAGATAAAAAGAATTTTTAATTCCTTAATTAAATAATCTGAAATATACATTTTTCTTAATGTAAACTTTACTTTCTGTATTTATTTATACATTATATAGTTTATATATGAAATAATACTTATTTTTTAGAATTATTATATTGTTTCATTACATTTTTTTTTTTTACAATAAAAATATATATACTTTTTATGGTCAGTTTTTAAGCACTTTTAAAATATTATATATTATATATTAATTTTATATATAATGGAATACATTTTAGTACTAGTATATATATAAATTTATTTTATTTTTTATGTTTCAAGTATAGACATTTATATATTAGGTAATATTTTTAGATAATTTTTTTATTGTTATATTAGTTAACATTTTTAGATAATTTTTTTTTTGTTATATTAAGTAACATTTTTAGATCTTTTTGTTTTTTTTTTTTTAATATATGTATATATATTTATAGTTTTTATATATTCAACATAAAACTTTCTAGCTTCTTTTACCAAACTCGTATGGCTAAATCAATAGAATTTTATTCCGAATAGTTATATTTTAACTTTTTGTTTATTTACCCCTATTTACCCGACGCCTTTTCCTATTTACCTTTATCTACTCTGTGTCTATGGGGACAAATCTTCTGACTGTTAAATAATTCATTGAGTTAAGACATTAAAAAAGGGTCAACTTCGATGAGCAAGTGTTGGTAAACAGTTACTCTTGTAGCTGTTTTAATCTTCCAGTGAAATGAAGCAATCAAGAATAACAAACGGATTTACACATTGAGATTGATTCTTCGCTAAGCTTAATATAAGCTGAATTTTGTGTTCTATGAATAAACTTTGCCACTATCATCACGGTATTTTGCAACACTGATTTCGCTTTAAGGCACAAGCATAAACTTGACTTGTGAAAAAGGGAGTTAAAAAAAAAAAAAACAAAATAGTGAAAACAACATTTGATGTTTGTATACAGGGTATATAGTAAAAAAATTGTAGGGCAACAGGAAATGAGACAGCGAGGAGCACAAGCCAACAACAACGACGACGAGAAGAAGAGCAAACAAAACGAGTAAAGTAAAGAAATGAAACAAAAAATAAGTGACCGAGGCAGGAGAAAGTCAGCTGCTGTGCCAGCACTCAGCCACTGACAGGACGACGTTAACTAGGCGAAAATGGTGGGCAGCAGCAGCAGGAGCTGGAGGGAGATTGTGGCAGGATGAAGCAGGCGACGGCTCGTTAAAAGCAAACCAGCAAGGTGAGAGCCCAAGCCAAGCAGCAGGAAGATGCGTGGGAGGCAAAAACGCAATGCAGTTGCTTTTTTTTTTCCCCAATTTCTTTTTATGATATTTTGCTTTAGCTTAAACATTTGTCGGAGCGTGTTGCATACTTTATGGCAGCGTGGCTGTTAATGAAGCAGGAAATATGCGTCAGCATCAATATGGCAAGTGCAGCAGAAGGGCAGAGAGGGGTGGAGGAGATGGCAGCATGTTAAAGACAAGTCGAAGCGAGTCCAAGCTGGAGCAGCTGCAACTGCTGCAGTTGGGTTAGATAAGCGACGTATGCAGATAATAGATAAGTGCGCCAGGTAAAGCAACTTGACATACAACACGGACATGAACAGGAACCGGAGCAGGAGCAGCCAGAGCAGTAGCTGTAGAAGCTTTGGGGGAGCATCAGCTCAAAAGGGGGGCACAGCCCCGTCAAGTGTGTGTATGCATATGAAATTGATTGCAGCTGCTGCTGATTGCCAGCCAAGCAGCATTAGCTGCGATTACAGCCAACAGCCAAAGAATAATCAATTGCAGTTGAAATTCCACTTTAAGAATGTCCCTAGAGATTTCAAGTGGCTTATATAATTGACTAACAAGTTATAATATCAAAGTGCTCCTAGAGTCCATAAATCCTCATCTTATGTGCAATCATTTTTAATAATCAAACTATTTAAGATAATGAAATTGAAATAAATTAATAACTTGATATTTCAATAAATAAATATTAATTTACAAAAAAAAAAAAAAAAAAAAAATAGTTGAAGTAAATATAGGGATCATTTTCATGGGTATTAAACAAACGGTCGGGAGTGGACATAGAAAAAATAAGAAGAGAGAATAGGGAGAGAGGAGAAGTAGGAGGAGAGAGGAGAGAGGAGAGAGTAGAGAGGAGAGAGATAGAGAAGGAGAGAGTGTATATATGATAGATATATAGGATATAGAGAGTAATATAGGATATAGGATAATAGGTAGTATATATTAATATTATATATTATACATATATTATATCTCATATCATATATCATAAAAAAATACAAATTATTTAATTATTTAATATTATATTAATTCTTAACATGGCTTTTATTTTATTTTTATCTATTATTATATCTATTTTAGAGATCTAAAAAATGAGATGGTATTATGGAGTAGTTGACGTAGATAATATTCAAAAAAGGATCTTAGACTTGCTAATAATTTCAATATTTTATTCACATAATAATTGCAAAAATAAATAGGAAACAAAACACAAAGCCAAAAAGCTTAAAGTTTATGCAATTATATAGAGTTCTAAACATCAATTTGTAGTTTAAAGCGAATGCAATTAGTAAAACGGGAATTGGCTATAGAAGCAGGGATTGCCAGATTGATTTTATCACACTTTGCTCAATGGTAAACTACACAAATTAATTAAATAAATTTGAAATGCATAGAGAGTGAAGGACGGACAGAGTGGGCGAGTGGAAAAGATAGAGAGAAAGAGAGAGGTGGGAGGAAAAGGGATTGGTTGTAAGCTATGGTCGCACGTTTAAGGAAATAAATTAACTAGATACAAAACATGGAGACTCCAGCTCCAAACGAGTCGATGCGAGTCGAGTCGCTGGCGCACTTTGCTGAAAGAAAGTTTAATGAGTGCCATAAAATTTGTTGACTCTCTGTGTGCAGCAAAGCACAGACAGACAGACAGACGGACAGACAGAGAGACTGGCAGACAGACAGACCAAAGCAGGCGTGGGGTTAAACGGAAAGGTACTCGGTTTGCAACTGTGGCTATTGTCGTTAGTCTATGGCGCCCATTTGATAATAAATCCTGTACCCATGCATACTACGGACACAGAGAAGACATTCGGACAGACAGGCAGGCAGACGGACAGAGAACCAAATAGATAGACAGACAGCCATGAGTGTAGCCAGCTAGTGGGCATGACCACCAAAATCCACCCACATATGCTTCGAGTTTTGTTTATGCACTGCGAAACAAACAAGCGTTGCCTTTAGAGGTGAGAGCGTGTCGTGACACGAGACGATGAATGTGTATGCTGCTGTGAGTCCTTCAGAAAAAAAATAATTATCATAAATAAATAAATAAAAATAATATGAAATATATGTATTTTTTAGTAGCCTTACAGCGTGAATTATTGCTGAATTACAATAATTTAATTACAAAATATAAATATACAATTTTACATAAAATACATACAAAATATTTATATATATTTTTATAACAAAAATCTTTAAGTTTATAATTTTATTAATTTTAACTTATCATTCATAAAACATTTTCTGTTTGGAAATCTTAAATTATATCAATCAAATTACTTTATAAATTATATTTAAAAAAATATTTAATGTCCATAATGATATATATATTTTTACTCATTTTTTTCATATTTTAATGTATTTCTAATAATTTTAAAAATAATAAAATATGATAAATTTCAAATTAATATTTCAAATAAAAGATTTTCGTAAGCCTTTTTAATAATATTATGTATTATATTTAATATATTTAATAATAGTAGTATTCAAAATTGTTTAAAAGAAATATTTCAAGTTATATTTTTTTATAAAATATATTATTATTATAAATTATATTATTGTCATTGTTATTATACCGATTTTATTTTTATTATTATATAAATACTTAATTAATTTATATTTAAATACTTAATTAAAGCAACATGAAAATTATCGTATATTGTTACAGATATATTTAGGTATTCTGATTCCACAACATATAAATAGATATAATATATAGACTTTACTCATTGGCCCCCTCTATATTACTTTATACCTGTATCTAGTATATCTCTCTTTCGCCCAATCTCTTGTATTGCTGGGGCTGTCCGTCCAGCCCTTGGCGGCTTAGCACTCCTGCTCGAGCGCCTTCTGCTCAGTCTCTACTATATCTGTCTCCCTCTCTCTCTCGTCCGGTCTGTCTGTGTCTCTAGTGCCTGGCCTTACATAGTTGCCATTGGGGAGTTAAGTAGACTTTTGTGTTATAAATTAGGCGTGCCAATGTGCATGAAGTCGTCGTCCTCATCGCCCTCATCGTCCACATCGGCTTTTGCCTTTTGCCTTTTGGTTTTCTTTCACACATCCTTTGCCTAGCGCCTGAATGTGAGCTCTCTCTCTCTCTCTCTCGCACTCTCTTTGCCCTACTGCTTACGGCTCGGTAGTTAGTCTAAATATGCATATGAATATGAAATTAGTCGCATGTGTTCAGTCCTCTATGTCCTACCAGATCCTCATATGTGTGTGTGTATGTGTGTGAGTTGCCTGAATTGAATTGAATTGAATTTTGTATGCCGAGACAGCTTCTTCTTCTTCTTCGCCCTCTTTGGCTGCTGCTGCCCCTTTTGCAATATATAAAAGAGAAAGGATTCTCATGCGTAATTTAATGTTTGTGCAAGTTGTTAAATGATTCATGACGTGCCTCAGCGGAAACTATGTAAAAGTACGAATGAAATAAAAAAAACCAAAAAATCCAGCTCATTGTCAAATCAAGACTTGCATATTCGATGACGTAAAGCCTTACGTGAATTACGTAAGGATTTGATTTGAAGTGAGTCAAATTTAGCAGGGAAAGCTATTGAAGCTTATAGCTAAATAAATAAATTTTAGATATGAATTTTGAAAGTTGAGTATTTTACAAAAATTAAATACATTTTACCTGGATAAATAACAAATTTAAGATATGAATATATATATAATATATATATATATAACATATGAATAACAATGAGGATTCAAATACCAAATATGAGGAACTCTGAGTATAAGAAAATATATTTGAAGATTTATTTTATTTATATTTATTATTTTGTATTATTTATATGTTAAATGAAAGTAAATTTGTTAAAGTATAAAAGAGATGTTTTTATGTTTATAGAAAAATTTTCAAATCTATTTTTTATTTTTATTATTTTTCTTATATTAGCTTAATTTAACATCGATAATTTCTATCGAATACATACGAACGAAATTCTCTCTCAAAAGTATTTCCCATGTATGCCCCAATTATACTTTCTTGAACTTTTATATATTAGCCAGACTTTCCATTTACCTAGATCTAGATAGTTCGTTGTCTCAGAGTCATATTGCTGGAGTTATGTCAACAATATGCGGGCGTAAAGCAGGCGTCGACCCTTTCGTAGCTTTAAGAGTCAAGCCGAAAGCTGATTTAAATGTTAATAGAATAGCAAACACTGTGAAAAATAACAGAAAAAAAAAATGAAAACAAAATCGCACACATGGCGAATTTTCTTAAACTTTTTGCCTGGCTGGAGTGGGCGGGGCGTGTAGCGGGGGGCGTAAGCAGAAGAGCGAGCTATATTCGTAACGAGAGGCGCAACATATTTGCATAAAATTCATAACATATGCCCCAGTCGGTGCCGTACCCAGATGCGCCTGATATCAGGCGAGTTACGAGAGTGCGAGAGAGAGAGAGAGAGAGGGAGAGGGAGGTATAGAGAGTGAGCGAGGAGCGGTAAACAACAGCGCCACATCGTCATCATATTTACCGCTTCCACAGCCACAACGTTCTCCTGTTATCCTGCTCGTGTCCCTGCTCCTGCCCCTGCCCCTGCCCCTGCCCCTGATCCAAGCCCATGCCACTTCCTGGAAAATGTAAGAAAAATCAAACGTAAATAAATAGACATGTGCGGGTGAGGGAAAAGAGGGAAGAACCCCTCGATTTTGGGTAGAAAACTCAAAAATTGAAAATGCTTTAGGCCGCAAGCAGTTCGCCAAGGCTTTTTCAATTTATATATTTAAATATACATATATAAAAGTGTGTGTACACATATAAATATTTATATATTCTTCAGTTTTGCAAACGTTACAAAGCAAATACGAGCGAACATGTGCTCAAGCCTTGGTAAACTTTTGCAATCAATAAGAAGGTGGATTAATTTACAGGGTCTACGCGATGAAAAGCGTGAAAAGAGTTTCGATGTTTTTACGAAAATTTAGAGCTGCCTGCGCATCGATTACATGGAGTTGATTTTAAGAATTAATGTAACATTGCAAAGAATGTTATTTACAAATTTATATATCTTGGTATACATAGGTCTATCTACACATACAACAATTGTCTAATAACAATATCGCATTGCTATAATTCGAAATTTAATAGAAAATTCTTAGTCTTTGTTTTATTCTAGGTAGTGTCTCATTGTGAATCGCATTAAATAACTCCTTTCTGTGGCGTTTTCTCTATTCTCAGCTCTCTATTTTTTTTTGTCTGCACCTGTATCTTCCTCTCTTACAAATTCAATATATGTCTATTGCTATCACTCTCACTCTCATCCTCTTTTTCTCTTTCCCTATTTGAGCCAGTCTCCCTCTTTCCTTTCTCTCCATATTTGTATCTGAATATTTAGAAATCTCTCTAAATATCTCTTTCTCTCTCGCTCCCAAGTATCCCTTTTTCTATGTCTATATATATTTTGTCCTCTCTCTCTCTCTCTCTCTCTCTCTCTCTCTCTAGATATCTATTTCTCTCTATCTCAAGATCTCTCTGTCTCTTTCTCTCTCTAGATATTTTTATCTATTTCTTTCTCTAAATTTAAATTTTTCCCTTTGTGTCTTTCCTCTCACTCTCACCATATTTCACTGCCTCCTTCTGTCCATCTGTTTCAGACTAAATATCTACTAGCTCTACTCAACTTCTAAATATAGCTCACCACCTTTTTCAGAAATACACATTGTCTCCTCTGTAAACCTGTCTCCTGTCACCCTATTTTCCTTTTTAACCATCACTTAAGTACAATACAAGGATCCATAACGTGCATACTAAAATGAGAGTTAAAATTTCCGTGCTTTAATTATAATATCCAAAATTCCATTCCACACTCTAGGCGCTAACCCCCTACTCCCTGTTTAAATTAGGTTTGTAGGTCTCTGAGGTAATAGGAAACATAGTGTCACATGTTTTTGATGTGTCACTTCCACTCGTTCCATTTCATTTAGCTACAAAACAGACTACAAAACTTTTTAAACCATAAGTTTTTTTTTATACTAATCACGAGTTGATTAACTATTTGTAGCAGCTGAATAGAGTTTTGGGGAACACGTTTTCCCACTCTATATCATTATTAATATTTAATTACTCAAATGCTAAGCGCAGCTGGTTGGGTTCAAAAGTTTCATATTGCATAGCAAAATTTCGTCCTGTTGCCCGGCGCCTTGGCTTATGCAATAGAATTTTATTTATGAGAAAAAGTACTTTATATACATACACAATATGTATGTGTGTATGTATGTATGTGCGTGTACGGAATGAAAAACGTGTCAGTTAAATTAATTTTCTGGTCACAGGACAGTCAAAAACAGGACATCAGACGCACAATGTTGACCCTTTTACAGTTGCCCAAAGAAATGGAGAGACACGAGACACTGAACATCGTGAGGGAGAGGGCCATGCAAGGGAGTATTGGGGTAGAGCCACAAATCTGCTGTGGGTTTTTATGCTTTTGCTGCTGTTAAAATTTATTTGTCTTATAAATTTTGTTAGCATCTCAACTGGAGCCAAAAACAGAGTCCAAATCCAGCTAGGACGGGCATTTAATTATTTTATTTCTCTGGCCATGCCGTATGGACACAGTGCGAACAAATAGTTTATGCGCACTAGAAAAATGAATGAAGAAGTCAGCCACAGAGCAACCAGACAGACGGACAAATGGACAGACAGACAGACAGATAGACAGAGTTGAGCAAACGGCTTGACAAAGTTTTTGCTGTCCTTTAATTTATATTTTGTTGCTGTCTGTGTTGGCTTGTGTTGCGCTCTCTTTCGCACACAGTGGAAGAGATTTGGCTTTAATGTGCGGTCATTTAAACTAAAGCTGCAGCAATTGCTCTTAAATCTATTTCGTAATTCTCTGTTGACTTTTGGTTGCACAAAGTTAAAGAAAAATCTCATTTACATATTACAAAAATTGTTACAATATAAACTCGTCTTATTGTTGTGAAATTTACATTTTACATGCACTTAAAGGCATAATAGCCCCAAAATATATGCGGGCTCTATTTTTAAAGTTCCATTATCACTAATTGAATTCACTCTCTTACTCTCTGTTGCTCTCTCTTGGATGCATCAGCAGCTGCTGCATTAAAGCAGAGCTTAAGCTATTTTCTAAAAACCGTTGCTTTGGCATCCGTCTCGCTCGCTCTGCTGCTCAGTTTTTGGCAAGCTAAGTGAATTTAAGCATCACACTTTCAGTCGCTAGTCTGACGCCATTTTGTTGTTGTTGTTGTTGCTGTTGCTAGTGGTTGAGCGAAGAGCGGAAAGAGATGAGTGAAGGCAACGTAAAGCTCTATAATCCCCGCACGTGTGCATATGTGTGTATGTGTGTGTGTGTGGCTGAGCGCGGGTAGCAGCTCGCTCTTCTTCAATAATGAGAAGTAACGATGCATGTTCTATCCTTGTCTCTCGTGTGCTTGCTATTCTCTGCTAATTTCAAAAGTGTGTGTGGGGCTGCATTGGGGATTGCCTGCATTTGGCTAAGTCTTAAATTGTTTGTCTATTTTTAGTTAGTAAGCTTGATATATGAATGCAGTTTTATTAATTTTGAATTTCTTTTTCTCTTTACAGGTACTACAACATTACATTTTGTCACACAACTTACACAAACACACACAAAACACAAAGCAATGTAAAGACTCCTAGTTAATCAAAATAACAACAAGAACAAATGAAATCGGCATTTAAACTGAAAAGGCTGCTAAAAGAAAAAAAACAACAACAACAATAATAACTACTCGCATAATTCGTACATAATTTTTGTTGTTAATTAAAACGCAACGAACTAAATACAAAACAAAAAGACGCTCGCAGTGCTTCCAAAACTTTACATGGCAAGTGCCTAAAGGAAATAGAGAGAAAGAGAGAGAGAGAGAGAGGGATAGACATCGACAAGCAGAGCAATAGCAGCAGCAAATGACAGCGAAAATGTTGCGGCCACACACAGCGGCAGCAACAACAACCACAGCGACAAAGAGTAAAGCGCAGCCAGAAATCGAAGAAAGCGACAACAAACAATACAAAGCGCTGCGACGCCGCTGCTGCCGACAGAGTAGCAGAATCGCAACAATAACATAAGCGCGTCAAAGCAAAGAGAGCGTTTTTGGAAGAGATAAAAAGAGCGAGAGAGCGAGCGCGACAAACTTTTACAAACACTGTCTGTTTAGTCCAACACACGCACGCACACACACTCACACGTAACATTAATTTTTTTCCTTAATCGTTTTTCGTTGCCTTCGTGCGTTTGCTTGTGTGTGGGTGTGTGTGTGTGTGTTTATGTTTTGCTTGTTTGTGTGCGCGTTGCCGGCGAAACTAATTAAAAAAATATTTGTATTAAGCGCGCGTTATGGCACAACAGCAACAACAACAACACCAGCAGCAGCAACACCATCAGCAGCAGCAACAGCAACAACAACAACTGCAGTACAATAACAATTTGTACAACCTGAATTATAAGTAAGTTTTGAGAGTCATTGCGTTGCGCTGTGTAATCCCGCCTCCCATCTCCGTTATCCATTCTTCTTTCATCTCCTTTGCTTGTTTCAATGTGCTCCTCTGTGTGTGTGTGTGTGTGTTTTAGCATGCGCCACGAACAAAAAAAAAAAACAAGAATATGTCTTTGTTTTATTAACTAAAGCTCAAAACCAAAGCTTTTAAATGTCAAGGCAAATATTTAAATTAAACAACTGTCGCGTTTACATCACACAAGCAACACACATACAGACACGCACACACACATATATATACACACATACGCATACGCACGTACACATGCTACCCCTTCTCTCTGTGCTCCACAATCAATGGTTTTGTTTACATGCTCATCAAACCGTGCTTGCGTGCATGTCAAACTGTTTACGCCTAACAGAGCTGAAAGCTATTCTACCGTAGTGCACGTGCAAAAAATATTCATGCCAATATTCAGACGAATATTCAGGGGAAATATGTTAATTTGAATTTGAAATTTCAATTTCATTCACATTTTGGCAAATTTATATGAAATAAAATCCTGCTTTTAAATTACCTCGGCAGAAAAAATATTTATATAAATTTAGAAAATGAAAATTTTAAAATTAAAATTTATATAAACTAAAAACCAATTGAAACTGTTTTATGTATACGTGTGTATGTATGTGTGCTTGCCATAATATATCATATGAAATCTAAATAATTCAATTGCGAGATTAAAGTTTCTAAATATTAGTCCAAATTTTATAAATCCATAGCTTAAAAGCTAAGAAAAAATGTTATAAAAATTATTGACAAAAATTCCTTGTACAAAATTAATCCGAAATCCTAACCAAAATCCTAATTTTGATTTCATAATATAAAAAATATCGGCTAAGCTAGAAATAAAACATTTGCTTAGCAAACATAACGCTGCCAAAAACTAACAGAAATGCGACGCAAGCACAATGCATGTCCAACTGTTTACATAGCACCCACAGCGCAGCGCAGCGCATGTCAAACCGCTGTCAACTGCCGAGCCATGTTTGTTGTTGTTCCTCTTTCACTTCTTCCACTGCTACTACTACTACTACTACTACTTGTTGTCAATGTTGTTGTTGTTGTTCATGTTGTTGCCTGTCATGTTTGTTTGTTATTTATAATTGTGCAACCACGGCTGTTGTTGTTGTTGTCGTGTTTTTTTGTTTTGTTTTGTCGAGCAGGTCGAAATGCATTTACCTTTACCTCTAACACACATTTCACACACACACACATATTTCCCTCTTTGCAGCATGGAGGATAACGAGCGCCGCAAAAGACGCGAACGCGAGAAATATGAACGTCAACAGGGCATACAGAGCGATGATCGTGAGACTAGTCTATTTGGTGAGCCGCGCCGCCTCAATCCCAGCGAGGGCGATGCGGAAATAACGGCCGCCCTTGGGGATTTCATCGATGCCCGGGACCATATGAACTCTTCCACGGTGGGAATCTATAGGCATGCCAGCACGAATGCCTCCAGTTCGCGTCTGCCGGCGCTCTCGTTCGGTGGTGGCAACTCGTTGGCCAACTCCTACTCATCATCATCCGCCTCCGTGAACCCAGCTGCGTCATTAGCTTCCTCATCCGCCTCGGTGCCTGGCCAGCTGCCCACTTCACAGCAGCAACAGCAACAACAGCAGCAGCAGCAGCAACACTATCAACAGCAGCAGCGGGCGCCCACCTATCTGAAGCAGGCGGATAATAAGCCGCCCTACAATGGGCGTGGCGGCTATCCCGGGCAGCCCATGAAGAATGACATACCCTCGAGTAGCGGCATGGCGCCGCCACGTGGTCCGCCCAGATCGTCATCATCCGCCAGCCAGAGCAACAGCAACAGCATCAACTCGTCCAGCGCCACAAACAATGCCACAGCGGCGGCGACATCAGCGTCCATGTCCTCGCCCCTCGGCCCGCCCCTGTCCACGCAAATGCCGAATGGCCGCGAGAAATCGTTTCTGGGGCCGCCGGCGCCGGCGCTGCCCAACGGCGGACGATTTGTGCCGCCAGCGGCCAGCAATAAGCGGCCAAGCAATAGCGTTGGACTGCAGCCACCGCCACCAGAGGTAAGTTGCAATCGATTTAGACTATCGATAACTAAATCGAAGTTGGCCGTGATTGGAGAGATTTGAAATCGAATAAGATTATCGATAGTCTTGGAGAAAATGAAATTAAGATGATTGATATGTGTCAAAAAAGAAGGGAAAAAGTATCACTAGATTGTTAAGAAAATATACAGAGCGAAATTTGAATACTTTTTAATAAAAGCTGTAAAGGCATATGGAAATATTTATCATATAGCCAAAAATACGCCCAGACAAGTGCACAGATAAAAGGAAATTGGTATGTGGCCTACTTTTGACATGGCTTATCCGACAGTTATTGAAGAATGTAATGGGAACGGTAGGAAGGAAGAAAGCCTTAACGTAATTCAAAGATATACCCAATATTTCACCAAAGATAGTATATCCAAGAGTTCCTATTCCCATACCCATTACTTCCTATTATTTACCCAATATTTCACCATAGTTCTTAATAGATTATACAATAACAATTTCCCTTTGCTCTCAAAATGATAGATCAAACAAACACCCACAATTTCCTATTGTAATTGTTTTGCCATAGTTTATAGGAAACGTAAGCTTTGTAAATAAAATACTAAAATTAGAAAAGGAAAACTCGTTATTTTGATCAGATTCTCTACAGGATTTCTTTTTTAGCTTTATGAAAACCCTAAAGAAAACTATAGTTGGATCTAGATCAGATATTGATTATTCATTTTATACATCATATATTATATATTCATTTATTTCTAAGAAATACTAATTCCTTTTCTCTCTCTCTTTCTCTCCCCGTCTCCTGCAGAAGGATATTAGCAAAATAATCACCGAAATGACCAACAACTATCGCGTGACCCCGCTAACTTCAATCGCGGCCACGCCGCACGCTCCCATGTCCGAGAACTACAATCTGAATGGGCCCAATAAGTTTAAGTATGCATTTGATTCCATCGGCCCCCTCAACTCACCGCCGGCGGCGGGCGCCTCCTCGCTGATGACGCCGCTGCTGGCGCCCATAGCGCCGATCACCTCGCCCATAGCGCCGCTGCTGACGACGCCGCCGCAGGCCAGCCAACTGCCCTTGCCGCTGGCACCGCTGGCGGGCGCCACAACGGTGCCGCCTGCCCTGGGGGGCATGGCGGCTGTGGCACCCAACCAGCAGCTGATGCCCACGCCCCCGAAGGCGTCGCCGACGCCGCCAGCGATAAAGCCGCTGAAAACGGAAAAGAATCATTCGCTGGAGAAGCAGGACTCGTGGTAAGTGCGGGAGGGGAAGAGTGAAGGTGTGGAATATGGGGAGAAATACAGAGTTAAAGTAATTGAGAATGTTTATATTATAAAGGGTTAAAATGGCGAGAGAACACTGGGAAATATTTACCGTAATCGACAAATTATGGGACATATTTAGTAATAGAAGTTAGACCTCGGATTATGATATACTGTGTTATATTCAATGACATACTGACTACAATTAATGACTCCAGTATTATTTTTGAATAGGTAAATAATAATGGGAGATATTGATATTGGCATATATAAATATGGGGTAAATTAATCAGTTATTGATCATTTAAGGAATGGAATAGGAAATGCTGATGTTAGTATATATATATGGGGAAAATTTTGGAGTTATAGGATATTAATACAATAGAAGGAATGCCTAGGATGAAATAAATTGAAAATAGTAAATGTGGATATTCAAGTTTGAAACAGTCAAGTAAAGGGGAAGCAATTTAGAAAATAATATAATGAGTAATAATGACAATAGTTTTTAGCTGTTGCTAATATGGAAATAAACCGAGGAAAAAAATAAAAATAATAATAAAGACCATTATTATAAGAATGCTAAATATAATTGTTTTTAGTGGAACATATGAGAAGTAATGGATGATATTCAGGAATTGTGGCAAGCTTAATAGTGGGAAATACTATTTACCATTATATACGATAATATAATAATTATATACCATTATTATGAGTTATTACTCATATATTTATTCAGAGAGACTAATGCAAATAATTTTTGTTCAATTTTCAGCCTTGAGAACGATCTGGAACTATCCGAATCTGATGATGAGCGCAAAAAGGATGGGTAAGTTGAACAGTTTTACAAGCACTGCTTGGATAGTCTAACTCTATATCTCTCTCTCTCTTGCAGTCGATCGGCTGGCAACAGCAGCAACAGCTCCGAGTCGGACTCCAGCGAATCGGGCAGCGAGGCAAGCAGCAAAGGTGATACGCAGCAGCAACAGCAACAACAGCAGCAACAGCAGCAGCAGCAACAACAGCAGCTGTTGCTCCAACAACAACAGCAGCAACAGTTGCTGCTGCAACAGCAACAACAACGGCTCGCTGCCAGCGCCAATGGCAGCAAAAAGAAATACAGCCAAACGATAATTGCGAGTGGAGCGAATACAATCAGCGGGTTGCTCACGTCGAGCGGCTTGGGTGGTGCTGGTGCTGGTAGTGTGGCAGGTGCTGGTGGCGCCATCAATTCCACGAACAACACATGCAGCGGCGGTGGCTCAAGCGGCTCCTGCATGGGCACCATGAGCAGCTCCAGCTCATCGAACAAGACGCCTTCGCCCACGGACAGCAATCGCTGGAATCTAAGTCGTTTCTTTCCCAAGCCAGCGAACCAGACGGCCGCCGAGAGTGTGTCGCCGGGCGTGGCCAATGCCATGGGCAATGTGAGCATGAAGGTGCCCGGCATCCTGCCAGGCGGTGCACAGATCATACCCGAATCCATCGACGTGACCACGGCGATTGTGAAGAACGAGAAGCTGCACGACGAGCCGCGGCACGTGGACGACGACGAGGATGACGAGGCGGATGAGCAGCATCAGCAGCAGCAGCAACAGCAGCAGAGATATGGCTTGAGTGTGACTGTAAAAAAAGAGCAACTGGAGCAGCAGCAGCAGCAGCAGCAACAGTTGCTGCTACAACAGCAACAGCAGCTGACGACGGAGCAGCTGGCGCTGGCGGGTGCCTTGCCAAAGAACCAAATCAAACGCGAGTCCCGATTGTCCGACTCCGGCAGCGCCAGCAGCGGCAGTGGCAGCGGCAGCAGCAGCTCCGACAGCGCCGGCGGCAGCAGCGAAGTGTTGCAGATGCCCGGCCCGGGCGAAACCCTGCAAATACCTGGCGTACCTGCGGCGATAACAACGGTGCTGCGCGTGCCGCCGGCAATGCAGCACAAGGTGCAGCCCAATAGCGTCACATTGACGCCCATTGGGCCGCTGCCGGCGTCGCCGAAGCCGCGGCAAAAGAAGCCGCGCAAGAAGAAAATGTCGGCGGCAACAGCGCCGCTGGACTCCAGCGACGAGGACGAGCCGACGGCCAGCAGCAACAAGAAGCATGCGCTGGAGCTGGCAGCAACAGCAGCAGCAGCGGCTGCCGCGGTGGCGGTGCCGGTGGCAGCGGCGGCGCCAGCGATCAAAAAGGGACGCGGCCGGCCACGCAAGCAGGCACAGCAACAGCAGCAGCAGCAACTCCAGCAGCAGCAGCAGCAACAGAGCGGAAATCTGAGCAGCGCCTCGGCGAGCAGCTCGCAGGCCAAGGGACCAACGTTGACAGCGGCCAAGAAGCCGCTGGCCAAAGGCAGTGTTGGCAACAGCAACAGCACGGCGCCAGCAACAGTTGCTGCGGGCACACGCAAGCGTGAGCACAGCAGCAACAGCAGCTCCAATAGCAATACGCCCACCAAGAAGCCAACAGCAGCATTTGCCACGATTGCGGCGAAGCTTGATCGTGCCGATGCGCTGAGCAGCGAAGACGACAGCAGCAGCAGCAGCAGTTGCAGCAGCACCAAGTCGAGCAGCAGCAGCGGCAGCGACAGTGAGACGCCAGCAGCAACCACGGCAGCAGCAGCGTCGACAGCAGCAACTGCTGTAGCGGTGTCCGCACAGAATCCCGCCAAGAAGCGCATTGTGAAAATTAATAAAGTGGGCGTGGCCAGCAACAGCAGCAGCAGCAGCAAGGCGAAGCGTCGCTACAGCGTTGGTAGCAGCAGCAACAGCAGCAGCGGTAGCAGCAGCGAAACGGAAGAGCAGCAGCAGCAGCACAAGCAACAGCAACTGTTGCTGCTGCAGCAGCAACAACAAAAGCAGCAACTGCAGCACCAGCAACAATTGCAGCTGCAACAGCAGCAACAACAACAACAGCAGCAATCGCTGCTGGGCCACTTTGCGGCTGAATCGCTGCCGCAGTCGGCGCAGCGCTTGAGCAGCAGCGACTGCAGCAGCAGCAGCAACAGCGACAGCAGCAGCAACAGCAGCGGCAGCAGCAGCAGCAGCGACGAGGACGGCGAGCATCGCAGCGGCAAGCGCAAGAGTGATAAGAAGAAGATATGCACACTGACGCGCATCTTCAATCCCAAAGAGGGCGGGGCCAAGAAACAGGGTCAGGTTGTCATCATCGATCAATCCGAGGAACAGCAGCAACAGCAGCAGCAGCAGCAACAGCAACAACAGCAGCAGCAGGCCAAAGAGCTTAAGCCGCGTGCCACGCCCACACAGCTGCTGGGCGCCACACTGGCATCGCCGGCAAGAACCACCACGCCCCACTTGACCTCGCTGATGTGCAAAATCGATCTGAGCAAGCTGGCGCGAGTGCCGCCCGAGTGGTACCAGAATAGCTACAGACTGTACGCGGCTGATGGACAGCATCAGTCGCAGCACCACCACCAGCACCACTCGCAGCAGCACCACCATCAGCCCGAGAGACTGAAGACGCAGCAGAACGGCCATCTCAGCAGTCGTTCCGCCGAGGGCGCACGCACGCCCAAGGATCTGCAGCAGGTGTACACGCCCAACGGGTATGTGAGTGGTGCGGCAGGTGGTGGCGGTGCAGCGGCTAGCAAGCTGCTGGGCGGCGTCAAGCACGAGCATGGCGTCAAGCCCGAGCCGGAGCTGGAACCCGGCTACGAGGGCAAGTACAAACTGAACAGCGTTAAGCAGGAGTTCATGCTCAAGCAGGAGTTGCCCGCGCGTCGACGCAAACGCAGCTCCAGCTCCAGTTCGAGCCCCTACAAGGAGAAGAAGCGAAAAAAGGAGAAGGCCGAACAGCTCAGCAAGGAGCTGCTGCCCGTGCCGGTGCTGCTGCCTGCCAACAATCACGAGCGATTATCGCGCGACAAGCTCGAGCTGCTCATACAGCAGCAGGAGAGCGCCGCCAATGGCAGTCCCAACAAGTTGCAGCAGCAGCAGCAGCAGCAACAGCAACAGCAGCAATCGCGATTGTCACAATCACAGCAGCAACAGCAGCAGCAACAGTCGCTGTCACAGTCCACAGCTGCGGCAGCAACAGTTGCCGCTGTGCCCATCCAACTGCCAACCACCTGCAGCGAAGCGGTGCAAACGACGCCGCCACCAGCAGCGCCCCAGCCAGAGCCGCGTCTCATCTATCGGTCCCACTTTGACAAGGAGGAGGAGAACGAAAGCGACGATCTCAGGTGAGCAATGGTCAATGAGATATATCGAACGAGCTGAGATTGATCTAGGCAAGCCATTTCCCAACGGGACATACTCCAAGCCGCAATCTTTTCTCTCTGAGAGTTAGATCTAGCAATGATAGTCGGTTTGGGTATTTCCCAGTTGGGCTCTCTCTCTCCTCTCCCACTCACATTAATGCGCTCTTTTGCTAATCCATCTTTCTCTTTATAGGAAAAACGACTTTCTGCTACAGGAGGCGATCAGGCGTAAGCGTGCCGCCGATTCGGAACGTGATTCGTTCAGTCAGATGACGCTTTACCTCGAGGCGATCGTCTACTTCCTGCTCACCGCCGATGCCATGGAGCGGTGCAACATGGAGGCCACCTGGACCATGTACAAGGACACCCTGTCGCTAATTAAGTGAGTAAAGTGTGGAGCACATCTAAACAAAATTATAAAAAAAATAATTGTTATTTTATATTTAGTATTTTTATAATAGCTATGAAGAGTTGATTTTGTTATAAAAAGTTAAGAAACAATCATAGGATGAAAAAATAATTATATTATAGTAGAGATTTAAAATATAGACAAATATGAAAATTAAATTATAATATTGAGATTACGAACATAGATATATTTTTTAAATATTAAAAAAAAAATTAATTAAATTCAAGCAAAAAAGATTTTAATTATATAAAATGCAATATTAAAATATAATACGTTGAGAATGAATTCAACAATTAAATTTGTTTGGTCATAATTAAGAAGAATTAATTATATACAAATCTCATTAACTTTGGAGAACATTTTAAAATATTAAAATTTGAAGATTTAAAATATAAGCTTTAAAAAAATATATATATGTATTTATATTCATTGACTGATGTCATTGATGTCCAGTCAAAGAATATAAATAAATATATTTTTTAAAAATCAATTTATATATATTTTTGTTTGCCAAATTTAACTTTTTAAGGTAATTATTATTTTTTTTTTTTATTAATTCTGCAAATCTTAAATTAAAAAAAATTACACTGCTTAATATATAAATATTGAATATTTTGAGAACTAATTAGATTATATTCAATATATAATTAGATTAAATATTCAATATTTTATGAACTAAAAACTTTTGATAGAATTAATACAAATTTAATAGAATCTAATTTATTTAAACCAACATTATATATTCTTTTTCATAAATTTTTTAAGTATATATTGTTTATTATTTTTCAATTGTGTACATAATTGCATATTAATTA
Source organism: Drosophila navojoa (assembly GCF_054131105.1). Classification (NCBI taxonomy): domain Eukaryota; kingdom Metazoa; phylum Arthropoda; class Insecta; order Diptera; family Drosophilidae; genus Drosophila; species Drosophila navojoa. The sequence goes on along the minus strand of NC_142891.1, from coordinate 11,471,528 downwards.
TTTGTCTATTCGCAGATACATTTCCTCGAAGAATCGACCGTATCAGCTGTCAACGAACGGAAATCATGAATCGCACAACATTGTGGCCATACTCAGGTGAGTAATATCTCTTGATAAATAGATGAATTACTTTATTTAACTTTAATCTATCTCTATCTCATTCTCTCCGACTCTCTCTCTCTCTCTCTGTTCAGTTTGCGCTGCCAATCACTGATATCCTTAAAGCTTTACAAATTGCGACGCGTCAATTGTCGTGCAATTATCGCCAGTTGTACCGAATTTTTTCGCTCTGGCAGGGGGGATATACTGAATGGCAATACGCCGTCCTCCATATCACCATCGAACTCAGTGGGCTCTCAGGTGAGACAACAATTATAATTACAAATATATAGATATTAATAAATTGTATGCATTATTCGCTATCAATTAGGGCTCCGGTTCGAATACGCCGCCTGGCAAAATAGTGCCTCAAGACATACACAATATGCTGTGCAAGCAGAATGAGTATCTCACCTATGTGAACAGCGCTCACGAGCTGTGGGATCAAGCCGATCGTTTGGTGCGCAACGGCAATCATATAGGTAATGTAAAGCCCCTTAACTATACAAATATATAAATATATATGTATGTAACTGCTTGGATCATACTATTTGACTGACTGATTGACTGCTTGAGTGCTTGATGAACGAACGGTTCAAACTGAAAGCTTGGGTGCTACAGAATTGGGTGCAAGAGCAGCTCAAACCAAGAAAGTCCTTTAGCATTGTCCATTTATATGGTAAATATATATAAACAAATATTAACTGTAGAATATTTACAAAATATTCCAAATATTGTTTATATAAATTGCCTTGTTTATGGTACAAATATGTGTTTCTATTTAAATATATATATATTATTTTATAGATAATATATATAGAGATTGTATTTATAAATATTATATATATATATATAGACACCTCAAAAATTATCTCAAATATAATATATATATTTTTTTTTTATATATTTCTTTATTATTATTACTATCATATTTTTGCACTCGCATATTAATTGTGTTTATTTTGTTTTCCTCTAACTCTATGCAGACTTCATACGCAAGCTGGATCATGAGAATGGGCCTTTGACGCTGCACAGCACCATGCATGAGGTGTTTCGGTATGTGCAGGCGGGGCTTAAGACTCTACGCGATGCTGTCTCGTATCCCCAGTCGCAGTAGCGATAACAGCAACGCCAATATCAACAACAACAACAACAACAACAACACCAACAGAAACAACAACAACAACAACCGCAACAACATCATCATCACCACCAAACGTGTCTAAATGAAAGTCAGGCCAAATTAGCAACTATTATTAATACTATTATTATTATTATTATTATAAATTATAATTATTATTAAATTGTATACTATAATATATAAAGCGAACGGAAAGCGTCAGCAAACCAGCTACTAAAATTAAGTTTAGAAAAGAAAAAAAAAACAACTTCCAACAACTGCAACAACAACAACAAGTTCATACAAAGTTACTCTTTTTTATGCACATCATTTACTTATTTCCTTATGCTCAATTAATTACGTTTGGTTTCTTTATATATATGCTTTTCGTTAGGCAGTTTAAGCATTGTATTTATGCCTAGTTTTAATTGATATTACAAAAAAGAAAAAATATTAAACTAAATCAAGTTACTCTTCTCTTAATACATTTATATATATATATTTATGAGTATATATATATATAAACATGTTTTCATAGCTCGTAAACATCAACATAAACAAATTTTAGTTGAATTTTTTTGTTTTTGTATGGCACAGAAAAAAATAAAAAATGGCTTTTTAATATTTAAGTTAGTTAATTTTTCTTTGTCGTTTGCACATACATATATATATATATATATTTGTATATATATATTCTCGCTGGCCAAAATTGTCATATGCGCCTTAGAAAAAACAACAACAACAGCAACACTTTTTATATGTATATAAGCTAGAACCAACAACAATTAAGTGAAAAGCAAAAACTAAACTAAACTCTAATGCAAAAAAGAAGCAAATTCTTAAAAAATGTAATATTAGTATGGTTTTCATTAAATTAATTTAAATGCAAATTTTTACTGTTTCATAAGTTTTAAAAATGCGTTAAAAACACCCACACACACCACAACCACACACACACACTATATTATGTAGTTATATATACTGATTATGTTTTGTAATAATATTATTGATTTTAAAACTAAAGATTCTGAAAAGAAAGCAATCACGTTTTTAGAACAAAATTTCATGAATGAAAGAGATATATATATGTACATAACTATATATATATATATATACATATACATATTATGTATTTAAAATATATCTCATACATATGCAAAAGTTTTTTGATTTTGTTTTATTTTTACTTTGTTTGCTTTTAATTATTTTTCGCCCAGTTTTTGTGCCTGAAGACTCACAAAAAATATCAAGATATATATTCATATAAAAACAGACGCATCAACTAATAGTGCATTAGTAGTTCTTAAACGAGTTCAAATTAAAAAAATGAAAAATGAATAAAACAGCAATTTAATCAATAATAAAAAATAAAAATCAATGACCCCGCCCCTTTTGAAAACAAAAAACAAAAAGTATGAAGCGAAATCAGCCAGTATACAATGTACATACATATATCCGACATATACATGCATATATATATATATATACATATACATATATTTTTTAATATGCCAAAGCGAAAAATCAAGTTGTAGTCGATAAGCCGAACATCGTATTAAAACAAACAAAAAATGCAATAAACTAATTGTAAGTCGTTGATCTAAAAGTGACAAATGGGCAGCACTGTTTTGTGCCCAATGGGCATCACTTTGGCTTGGTGTGACGGCGAAGCAAAGCCAAATCGAACACAAAGAGAGAAGCAAAGCAAAACGCAGCGAAAAACAAAACTCGAAAATCAAAGCGAAAAACGTAACGAAAAACAAACTAAAAGGCATGCAGAAAACAAAAGGTAAGCAACAATTTAACACACAAATATACATATATTGTGTACTTAAATGAAACAAAATGTGGTTCTGGGGAAACAAAGCATTAATCTTTCAAAAAAAACGAAAAAAAGGAATTACTAAAAACCAAAATAACGTAGTCAAATTTTAAGTTATCCATTCATATTAAAAGCTAAATTCGGCGAAGACGAATTTTCAAATGCCCTTGCAACTGAGTTGCATATAAATATGAGATGCGAGATTAATTTGGTCAAGAAGTGACGGAGTTTATATTATATTTCAATATTGAATACATTGTTCTGCTAATTGGCTAGTTGAATAAATGCAAAAAAGCTCAGAGTGCAATTTTATAATTATTATTTTAAAAATCATTTAAAAAGTGAAATGAGTATATTTATTTGGTTCACTCAATATTCGCCTTACAGGTCATGTGTGTGTGTGTTTTTTTTTCTGAATAAATATTTTGTTTGAATTCAATGGAAAAGTTTTTTATAATACATCGCTCAGAGGTTTTTTTTGTTGTATGTAATATTATTCAAATTATTATTTTGATTATTATTATTTTATTATTTAATATTTTAATACTAATTTATTTTAATTTCCTGAAAATTTGATTATATTTATTTCTAAAATTTTAATTAAGTCAGTGCAGACTAAATTCTGAATATTTTAAAATAAAATCATATGAATAACTGCTTTTGCATATAATAAAATTGTATTTTAGTTTAATTTTTTTGTATAAAATTGATGAAAGCAACATTTTTATTACTGTTGCAGGGGCATTTTTTTTAAAAGTAAATAAATAAATTTAACAAAAAAGCAAATGAAACGAAAATATATTAAATATCGTAAAGCGCAATTTTATTGTGAGCAACTTAAATTTGTAATTATTAAATTTAAAAAAATAAATATTAAGAAATTTATACATGCCTATATATATACAATTATGCATGCATATACGTATATGCATGTGTGTATATATGTATTGTTAAACATTTTCAACGCTGTAAATAAAATGCAAATTTATATTTAATAAAAAAAAAACAAAACACAAAAACAAACTCACAGACAGATTAACACAGACAGACACAGACACGGACACATACATACATATTAATATGTATATCGATAATTATATACACACACATGAACATAAGCATACAAATATATATACACACTTATATATAAATATATATATATATTTTTATATATATACAACTAAAGAGAAGTAGAATCAGAGGCAGGAAAAACCTTAAATTATAGTTAAATTTTTCAAACAACAACAAGAAGCAGCAATCTTGCAGTAAATATTATAAATAATATACAGCAAAATGAAAGATAAGATAAACAACAACAACAACAACAACAACAATATGAAACGAACACATGCGCCTAGAGGATTTAAGATGCGAAGAAGAAGCATAGTTAATAATTATATTTTGTTAAGCGTTATTGTAGTGCAAAATATAAGCAAATACAAAATAAATAAAACAAAAAAATGAAAACAGAATTAAGTTTTAAGCTGAAGTTAAGCAACAAGAAAAACAAAATAAGGTAAAAACTGAAAAATCAACAATTGATAACAAAACGAAATCGTTCATTAACATAGTAAAGGTAACAAAACAACTTACGTTTAAGTAATAAAAATATATATATTATATATTTTGTACAAATATAATTAATAAACAAGACGAATGAGATATGAGATATGAAAGAAAAAAAAAAAAAAAACAGCAACCGCAGCAGCAAAAACCAAGTACACTTATTAAAGTTTAAGCAAAACAAAAACAAACAAACAATTTAATATGCAATTACCGTAAAAGTAGTTGATAAATCAAAATAAAAAACCAAAATTGTAACATTTAAAAAGAACCCGAATACTTTTACTTATTCAAATTGCGCGCGCACTTTTGATTCTCGCCATTTGTGTGTGGCGCTGTGCGCAATTCGCCGCACCGCCACCTCATTCTGTTGGTCAACAGACTTCTGTTAAGTTTAACAGCACAATATGCAAAAATTTGCAGGCGCTGTTAATATTAAGCACTGAATGGATTTTAATGATAAATTTAATAATTTACAGCGTTTCTTTCATATTACATTTGCATTAATTTTTATTTTTTATAGTCAAATAATAATTACAGAATACTGTTAGCATGGAATGTTGGCAAAAATAACCGTTTCCAGTGCTGTAAAGTGTAGCGTGGCGACGAATTTCACATTTTCCAATACCCACGCGCAGTTTTTCGAGTCAGTGCGCTGCGCCACAAGCTCAAGTGATTTTTTTGAATTGAATTGTTTTCTCGTTTGTTTTGCCTATTTTATTTAATTTTGTATTATTTTTTGTTGAAATACTTTTTTTTTTGTGCTCTACGTTCTATATATAATTGTGTCAAGCTTGCGTTGTATGTAGATATATGTACATAAGAGACACAACAGAACGCAGTGCAGCTTTTAGCAAGAACTTACTCAGCATTTGCTCGCGCGCCATTTTGAATTCGAACTGGTGCACGTGATTCACTTGATTTGCTTTGTTGCTGGTGAACATGAAACATCAACGCAATAACAATGCGGAGGAAAAGAAGAGCGAGTTACCAGGGCCAGCAGTGAGCCGTGTAACTAAAACTCAGCGACGCCGGCAGCAGCGACTGAATCAAAAGCGTCGCGAAGCTGAATCAACAGCAGAGCCCAAAGACTGCGTCGCGCGCTCGTTAGCAGAACCAGAAGCCTGCGTCACCCGCTCAGCAGAAGTCAAGGCAGGAGATGGGCAGAAGAAGAGAAAAGCCGCAAAGAGAGAGCGCCGTCGTAAGCGGCGAATTCGTAAACGTAAATCAAAACGAAACGAGACGGCGGTCAGCATTGACTTAGTGAATGATGTCCAACTGGGCGACTCAATGGACTCTTCGATAGACTTGCCATTGGAAAAGCCGCCACTATCACTATTGGACATTGATGAGTTGTTGCTCACGCCAACGCCATCGCCATGGCCGACATTGTCGTCCACGCCAATGTCAACGCCGCCGTCGAATGTGGAGGCAGAACCGAACGCGAATTCGACAGCAGTCAGTGAGGAAGTCGAAAGACCACAATGGCGTGTGCCAATAGGCGAAGAGATTGCCATTAAAAAGGCATCTGAACACCAGTTGAAGCAACTTGAAAATGAAGCAACTGATCAGACTGACTGCGAACAGTACCAGGCAGCTATATGGTCATCCGAGACGTTCCAGCCGTCAACCAATTCCACTAAGAGCGCGTGGGTGGGAAATTTGAATGGGATAAACAAGGATATGTCTTCATATGCTGGAAACGATAATGTGCAGGCAACTAGTTATACCCAAGGCATGTTCAATACTAACAACATCCACAATAACAACAGCAACATTGAGAACAACAACAACATCGAGAACAGCCCAAATTATTATAGCAACAACAACATCGAGAACAATCCAAATTATTATAGCAACAACAACATCGAAGTCAACAATAACATTAATAACAGCAACAACAATCACAGCGTCGAGTACAACAACAACATCGAGAACAACCAAAATTATTATAACAACAATGACAACAACATTGAGATCTACAACAACAGCAACAGCAACAACAACATCAACATCAAGAACAACAACATCGAAAACAACCAAAATTATTATAGCTACAACAATAACAACAACATGAACAACATCAGCTATAACGCTTGCTATGTGCCACAGCAGCAGCCGCTACAACAACAACAACAACAACAATACTTGTATCAGCATGAGCAACAATATCAACATGGGCAGCAGCTCGTGCAACCACAGCACCATCAATGGTATATGCTCGGGCAACAACAACAGCAGCAACAACAGCAACAACAACAATGGTGCCAGCCACAATGGCAGTACCGTGAACAACAATCATGGTGGCAGGGCAACCAACAGCAACAGCAATGGCAGCATCCCCAACAGCAACAACAACAATGCTGGAAACGCCACCAACAACAGCAATGGCAGCATCAGGGACAACAACAATGCTATCAGCGCCGTCAACAACAACAGCAATGGCAGCCACAAAGACAACAGCAATGGCAGCCAAATATGCAGCAACAACAACAACAATGGCAGCAAAATGTGCAGCAACAACTACAACAACAATGGCAGCAAAATGTGCAGCAACAACCACAACAACAATGGCAGCAAAATGTGCAACAACAACAACAACATTATCAACATAATATTGGGGCTCAGTGCATGAAAATCTCCTATGTTCCAAATGTTATTTACACTACACGTCAGGCTCAGGAGCACGCTTTCCAGCATTGCAATTAGTAAGGTGAGTCTCTGGAAGTTATTTTTTGTTTAGCGCCTCTGATCGAATTCATATACCCCTCTGTTGCACGCATATTTTCAGTTTACAGTTCTGAGAGGCAGGAGTTAGAGCTGTTAAAAGCTGGCATAGGTTTAGCAAGGACTGCTATAGCCCTTTGTCACTTAGGCCTGGTCAATATGAAGCAAACAGTTCATAACTGATGACAAAACATTTTCATTAAAGTATAGAATTAGAATTATTTTTTGCATCTTTATGAAATCACAATAATTATTCATAAAAAAATAAATAGAAGAAAATTGGAAATGGCAAATGATTTGCATTCGATGTGTGCACAGTTTGACATGCACTGGCCACTGTGTTTACTTTTGCAGAGCTCTGGCAGTCTCAGTCACACACACACACATAAGTTACACATACGTAATAAGTATATGTTTATATGTATTTGCATGTAAACACTTGCTGCTTGCGCCACATAGGCAACCACAACAACAGCAATAGCAACAACAACAAAACAATGCACGGAGCTTGCTGAGAGCGTTTTTGTGTTGTTGGGGTTGGGATTGTGGTTGGGGGTTCAGTAGAAGTGCAACTTCCCCCGCACAGAGTTCAATGGTCTTTTGACACAAATGATGTCAAGTTGAGCTTCTTGCTGCCTGGTGCAGTCGGTGTTCGGCTATCGGCTCATTTGCACGCCGCTCACTGGCAGCACTAGCAGCAGCAGCCGCAGCAGCACCAACATCAGCCGCCGTTATAACCCAGCTAGCAAATCCTTTGTGTTTCTATGTTTTACTGTTTGTTTGGGTGCCTCTTTAACTGTTGGGCCAACGATGAGTCTGCTGCTGATATGCGGCCGGCTTCTCTCTAAAGCTCTCTCTCACTCACTCACTCTCTCTCACTCACTCACTCTCTCTCGGTCTTTCTGCCCTTCTTTCCCCGGGCAGAGAACCTACCGCAATTTGTTTCGTGTTTGTGTCGGCGTCATCGCTGCATTTCCTTGTTTATGTTTTGTATCCAAATGTAGGGTATTCGGCTAAGTGCTGAGGCGTGAGTGAGAGAGTGCGAGAGCGAAATAGAGAAAGAAGCACGTATACTGAGAGGAGAGCATGTGCAGTACCGTTGTATTGTTGACTGACTGTTGCAGCGAGTGCGGTTCTGCTGACGCTGTTGGCGCTGCTGCTGGTGCTGCTGTACCTGCGCATTCGGCGCTGCAGCTTTTTGTTATTGTTGTGTCGTTTCATCTTCCGCTTCTTCTTCTCCTTTTAGTATAGCATATTTCGTGTTGGCTGCACAGTGGTGCGCAATGATCTCAAATAATTTATTGAGAAAGAAAAAGAAAGGATATTATATTTGCAAATTAAATTAAAAGAAATTATTATTTTAGTCTTTATAATTTAATAGATTCATATCCTATATTTCATATATTAAATATTTACTTTCACATTGAACATAGAATGAACTCTACTTATTTAATGAGAATTCATTTGATGTGTAAATATGCAATGTCTACATAAAACAAAGACGGTAACAATAAAATTAAATAGATATTTACAATAATAAATAATATATATTTTATATATTTAAATATCAAAATAAAAACATTAATCTTCATTTACAATTATGTAAATATAAATCTTCATTCAATTCAATAAATCTTCTTCAATCAATTGCGTGAATTTAAAATCCACTACAATTAACATTTTGTTTACCTAATTATTAAAGCTCAGCTTTAATGCTTTGCTCCACTGTTCGGTTTAAAAACTACGCAGTTTTGTTTCAGCTTTCGCCTCGTCCGCTGTGCCGAGCAACTGTACAGCTCAATAGGGAGAGAGTAGCTGCAGCAAATGACTGCGCTGTTGGCGTTGACGTCGACGTTTTCGTTGTCCTGGCTGCATTTGTCCTGGCGGCAATTGAACACTTTAATCATTTAGTTCTTGCACTCTCCGGCAGCAAGTTGTGTTTTTTGATTATCGTCGTATCGTCGTCGTTTATAAATTGTTGTATATCGGTATAATACACACATCTAGCATACTCACATAATTACATACACACATACATACATATATATACACATATGTATGCATCGTATATTGTGTATATCGGTTAAAATCTACAATTTTGTGCGTGTATCTTAAAACTAATTTAAAGCGAGCCTAAAGTTCCAGTTTTTCTCAAAAAATAAAAAGTGAAGAAAAGCTAAATTTGTGTGGAAAATAAGTGAAGAATAATTTTGCGGCGGTCTCTCTATCTCACTCTTGCACTCAATCAAATGCAACTAAAGTAAGCAATGGTTAACTGAAAGAAAAATACTGTAACTGCGAAATACTGTGAATTCTCGTTGCTGTTGTTTTGTGGTTGTAATTGCATATTAGCATGTAAGGTGCCCACACCCATGGTCGATTTTTCACATTTACATGAACACACACGCACGCACACACACATGTATGTGTATGCACACTGACGATAGTAAAAACTTGGCTCAATGGGCTGCCCAGCGTCTCTGAGCGCATTTCTCTATACTTTGCTGACAAATGCCGCCTACACACACACACACACACACACACACACACACACAAACACACACACAAACACACACGTAGCCGCATACAGCTACGTTTTGTGCAGCGCCGGGTGCAGTCGACGTTTAACCTAAAAAACGCAGTCGGCGTTGGCGTCGCTGCTTGCAGCTAAGCGCGCTCTTTAGCTTACGCTCTCCCGCTCTCTGTGTATTGCATATCTTGAGGCGCGCTCAGCTGACAGCTGCTGCCGCTGCTGCTAGTGCCGCTACTGCTGCTGCTGCTAGTGCCGCTACTGCAGCCGTTGACTGCGCTGCGGCTTCCTTTGCTCTCTTTCTTTCAATATTTTCATTCTGCCGCACCCAAAAGCAAAGCGGCCTGGCTATCCTCACGCTGTCTGATATTCCTTCTTTCTCCTATTTCATCATCGGACTTCGGTTGATTTTAGCTCTTGCTTTTGCTGCTGCCTGCTGCTGCAAGGTGTGTCACTTTTTTGTTTTGTTCTTACGGTTTCTAGCCACTTTGCATTGCATGCCAATATGGGGTGGAGGGTGTTGAACCGTTAGAAAGCAGTGGCCCTTGCCATATCCTTTGCTTTGTTAGCGTCAATTAAGCGGAAACAATTTTAAACAATTTATGAATGAAAATTGCCGGTTTATGTTACACTATTTTTATGGGCGGTGCAACAGAAATGGGCGTATTCGACTGAAAGTGTATTCAACTCGGTTTTCGGTGTCATTTTGTTTTCCGTGCAAAACAGCCTAAAACGATGGAAATGATTTTAATTAATTAATAATCCTACAATTTTGACAATTGACCCCAAATATTTAAAGATTCTTTTTGTAGTTACAGATTCTTTTGTAGTTTCAAATGTAATTAATGTAATATATATCCAATTCGATACTAATTATATATATGCAAAATAATATATATATGGAAAACTTAAAGATTTTATCTATTTCGGATAAAGCCTATCAATTACCATAGCTAACTTCTTAGTTAACCAAAGGAAATATTCGTGCTTAAACTTTTTCAAAATTAAATCAAACTGTATATATATATATATATATATGTATGATTTCTAAATTTTGTAAAGAAATCATAAAAATATCCAATAACGATCTAATACATACTCAAGCACCATTTTACTCTTTCTGTTAATTCTTTTTATTCCATATTTAAATTTTCTTGATTATGTTGTGTTAAAACACAAAGTTAAGAAAAATCTATATACAAAGTTATTAAATACTTAAATAACACAAACCCAACAAATGTTTAATATCTAGTCCGATGAGTTATAGTAAAAGAATATCAAACAATCATTCATTCGTTTCGACTTTTGTCTGTTTTACATCTTTACATAGTCTGCTCAGTAAACTGAATTGTGATTGCCCAAAACTTTAAGGCTCATTGATAAAATTCTTTAAATATTTTATACGTTTGATATCGAATGCTTACAGCTGTTTTTGTATACAGCAAACACATTTCTTTTTTTATATGCATCGATGCATGCATACCTACATACTGTAGATTTGTACATACATAGATATCTAACAGCTGTATTGGCTCTGCTAGTTTGAGCATTTCGCATAGTGTAAATAGCATGCTTCTCTGTTACTACGCCATTTTACATGTAATCCAATTATTGCTCTGCGCTTTCCTCTCCTAATTTTGATATATGTTTATGTGTATGTACATACATACATACATTCATGAAATGAAAGCACTCTGATCTATACAACCACCCGCTAGGTCGCAGGCCTAGCTCTCTCTCACACCCACACTCAAACTTTCATGCACACGCATTAAAGAACTATGCAGAGAGCAAAGCCAAGTGCGCTCACTCTGCATTCGCATGTAGCCATGCTCTCCACACTCACATTTGCGCTCTCGCATTCTTCCTCTCGCTCTCTCTCTCTCTCTCTATCCCTTGGCTATGCAAGCAATGTGATGTTTTGACTCTTTGTCTTCTACCGCAGCGGAGATGGCATAAAAATACTTTACATGTCGCTCGCTGAATCAGTTTATTTCTGTTCTGTTGAGTTGCAGGAACGTGTTCTTTTTCTACTTTCCGTTTGATTTTATTTCCTTATTATTATTGTTATTATTATTATTGTTCTAATTATAATTATCATTATTGTTAAATATTTATTTCGCGTTCGGTTCGGTTCGCTTCGGTTTCGTTTGGTTTTTCGTTCCTTTTGCCGTTTAGTTAACGTTTTTCAAATACCAAGCAAAAGTAAAACATAATCAACGCCAATTAATTTGCATAAGTTATCGCCTATCTTTCGGTTTATTTTGTTTTTTTGATTGATACAAAAAAACACGTGAGATAAGCAATCCCCAAATAAATACAAATAATAATAATAATAAATAATACTAAAAAGTGTTTCGTAATCGCGTCGAAATCTAAAGAGCAACAAGTCTTATTTACATTTCTGAATTTTGGATTTGTTTTCAAATGCAAAGGTATTAATTGCATTATATTTTGCATTTTTGTAATTACTATTAGCAATGAATGGTGTGCCTCAGAATTTCAAATATTTTCTTTTACTTTTATACATTTCCCATTTTCCACTTAACCTCAAATAATGCGTCGCAGTAGCAGCACAGCAGCAGCGGCAGCAGCAGAGACAAAATCTTCATCGCCTTCGTTTTGTTATGTTAAAAATATTTCGTAAATATAATTCTTGGTACTTCTGCCGGCTCTCAATACATACATATCAACGCTGCCATATCAAAGCAGCGCCCACTCTGTCCCGCCCCCCGCTTCGCCCGATTAGCCCGACAGTTGTTTGTTTATTTTTAAAATATTAGTTTTTCGCACGATTTGCGCTGCTAGCGCATGCAAAAATGACCGAGGAAAATGAAAAGAAGGAAAATAAGAAAAAAGAAATAAAATAGAAAAATACACAGCAAAGGTGAAATTTGTCGAATTTATATATTGAGCGAAATTCGCATGGAACAAACAATCAAGTAGTGGGTGAAGGCCAAAGGCATTGAAAGTTTGCTTTATATTTAGATTGGATTAGCCCATATCTACATACATATATCATGTAGAACTATTGTGAGTGACCTATAGATGGAAGCATACTCTGCTCTCACGTTAACTACATATTTTAAGCTAATTAAAGTTAACCTATGTATTGGATAAGGACAGTGAAATTATATACAAACTCAGAATTTTATTTTGCAATAATAATATAGAGTAATCAATGATTCTGTTCTTTAATATTATACTTGGGATACACAAGGAAGTAACTTAGGGTATACAAAATATTACTAGGGTATTCGACAATTAATAAATATTGCATTCTTTTGATGCAAATAACGCAAAAATGTTTCTACCCCCTTGGAACAATCATTGTATTTGAAATGTTTATATGTATGCATTACATTTGGCTTATATCAAACCGAAACGAAAATAATAAATATAAAGGCAATGCAACCTATTGACTATAAGAACAACGGCTAATTGGATTGTTTAGCTAGACCTCAGATGAGTCAATAGAACTTGTTGGGCACTAAGAGAAAACAACATAAACAATGGAAACATTAAAATACAAGTGAAAGTATTCTCTTTCATTTAATTCTAATAAATTTTTTAGCTATGCAAGCATTTGCAAATTTCAATACAATAAATCAGCATTGAAATTAAAGTTACTTAAAGAATATAAAAAATATTTAAATCAAACACAATTCCTCAATACTAGAAACAACAAAAGGTATTGATGTATATTAGAGTTTTAATTAAACTATGCCTTTAAGTAAAGAAGCCTTACCTCTAACTTTTACATTCCAGGATCTCCAATAACTTAACTAGGGAAAAAGCTTTTATACAGTTGGGCTTTATTTAAAATTGAAATATATATTCACCATAAAATAATATTTCTAATCGTATTTCTACTTCTATCTATATATCGTACTTATACTATATGGTACCACATGTATCTATATTTATCTACTGCTAGTTTATATACATTGTACCCGAGTGTGATTATCCGCTTACATTGCCTTTGACCTATTTAAATTACTCGACATTTTTCGCAATTCTGTTTGCCTCTGCGCCAGCTCTTCAATAATTAGCTCGTGCGTCATTTTAATTACATCGATTTTCCGTCAGTTTTCGGATCTATTTCTTTGCGTACCCGCACACAGCAGCAACTGAAAATGGACAACAATAATAACAACAACACCGACAACAATTGCAAATAGACCACGTTGACATTTCTAGGTATTCATTAAAAATGTTGAGTTTCTGTTCTTACCTAGCCACAATCATGCACCACTCCGCTTCGCGCCCCCCTTATAGTTCGTGTCCCTGAGACCCCTGCATATAATTTAAATTAAATTAAAATAATTGATTTTACTTGCATTTCCTTTCGTTTGCAGTTAACTTTCGGACGTAAAATACATACAAAAATACATCTATATATATATATGTATAAACATCTATATATATATATATAACGTATACGTAGTGGGCACCCTTTAGCGCACTTATAACTAGGCTTTAGAAAAAGGTTCAACTTAAATCAATTTCTGTTTTCAACTACCATTTGCTCGTCTTGTGCGTATTGAGGTAAGTGTTTGCTAGAGCTGAACAACATATACATATATTATAGAAATATGTATATATTTTTTTTATTATCTTCCTTTAATTTTGTTTTTGGGTTTCTTTGCAGATTTTGAAACGCATTACAGCAGTATTATCTAAAAGCGAACTCTTAAATCTATTTTTATTTTCATTTCACAAGCAAGAAAGCAGTAAAGTTTTCACTTCATTTAACATTTATGATTCTTTTTATTATTTTATTGCCTCTCGATTTTACCAACTAAACTTTAACGCTGTGAGCTGAATGAATTTATGACTTTTGTCTATTTTAAAAAGTGTGTTAAAAGTAAAAAAAAACTTTTGGAAAGTTGTTAGATAAAATTGCATTTGATTTTCCATTTTCATTGAGTTGAGGATATAATTCGTTAGCTTATGTGAGCTTTTTTGACATAGAATGTTGAGCAAACTTGTTCTAAATATGTGTACATAAAAAAAAACTAATATAAAATATATACATTACATATAAATATAATAAAAATAATATAAAGTATTATTTAAAAATATATTAAAATAAAACCATTAAACCCTGAGGTATAAATATAATAATAATCCGAAAGAAATAATAATAAAATATATATATCATTCTGAACAACTTGGCTAAGCAATCTAATTTGCAATATGTATAAATGATATATTATAAATATATATGTATTTATACATAGAAATATATAGATTTTTGCTAATTTATATGTCAGTGGCTGGTCTATATTTTTTGTAGGACTTTACGTCTGGGCACTTATAGGCGAATGAAGAAAGTTGAATCATCTGCAATTTATATTGCTGCAGCTCAGTTTAAAGTTTAGTTGGAATTCTGTGACCTTGTGTTTTTTTTTTATTAGATATTATGTATTACTTAAGCTAATCACTTATATTTGAGCATCAAGTATTCTCTTTAACTATCAGCAGCATCGCAATGGTCGAGGGTCAGACAGCGGTTCAACAGCAGCAGCAGCAGCAGCAGCAGCAATCATCGGGCACTGGCAGCGCTAGTGCTGGCACTGGTGGTGGCACGGCTAGTGGCGCCTCCGCTGGCGCTGGTGTGGCCAACAGTCAGGCGCAGCAGAATGGTGGCTCGACGGCCACAGCAACTGCTGTGGCTGCGGCTGCTGCTCCGGCTGCAACAACCAATAACAATGCGGCGGCCAACAGCAACAGCAACAATAACAACAACAATAACAACAATGCCGCCACAAACAACAACAACAATAATAATAACAACAATAACAACAACAATAATAACAACAATAACAACAACAACGAACCGGATCCAAAAACCAATTTAATTGTGAACTACTTGCCACAGACGATGTCACAGGACGAAATCCGTTCATTGTTCGTCAGCTTTGGAGAGGTGGAGAGCTGCAAGTTGATACGCGATAAGGTGACAGGTGCGTATGTCAAACAATTAACAATTCACAGTCGACAATTGACAATGCACAATAATGAAACATTGCTTTCAATTAGGTCAAAGTCTGGGCTATGGCTTTGTCAACTACGTGAAGCAAGAGGATGCGGAGAAGGCTATCAATGCATTGAATGGTCTACGTCTGCAAAACAAAACCATCAAGGTGCGATAGCTAATTACAGATGACTGAGTATAAATGGCTATTCGATTGAATATCCCTCTGACAGAAATCTTTGTCAAGTATCTAACTAATAATTCGTTTCGCCCCCTTTTAGGTCTCCATTGCACGCCCCAGCTCGGAGAGCATCAAGGGCGCCAATCTATATGTATCGGGTCTTCCAAAGAATATGACACAGTCCGATTTGGAATCGTTGTTCAGTCCATACGGCAAGATCATAACTTCGCGCATACTTTGTGATAATATCACTGGTACGTTAATATCGATATATTGATATTATTAACCAAAGGCATGTTTCAGGCATGTCCACTCTCCTTAAATACTTTAGTTTTTCTTTATGCAGATTTTAGTCAACAAAGGTATTCCTTTAAATAGAACTGAATTAAAATTAATTGATTATTTTTAATTATATAAATGCCTATCGATGAAGCATGTTCAAATTATATTAAATTTAAATATTATTATTATATATATTTTTTTTTCTAAATTCTGCTAAACTTTCTTTTATGAGTTAGTTAAATATTTCTTTAAATAATGCAAAAAATTTGTTTTCCAATTTTTTTTTTCATGTATTTATTGAACTACCCCATCAAAAATATATCTATATATATTTCGATCAAAAACTAAATCAGATGAACATGCGGCGGGTAGGTTTTCACCTTTTGTTTAGCTGTTTAAATCGCATTTAATCAAATTCTCATTTTCACATTGCCTGACATTCATTTAATTAAGTTCAATATATTTATTATATAGTTTTGTTTAATTGAAGTGTAGAATAAAATTTAATAATACAACATGAACTAAAAATTCTCAGAGCAGCTAATGAATCTCTAAAGAAAAATAAATAACCAACTCAAATTAATTATAAATATATGAATAGGTTGAGGATTAAATAAATTTAACTTAAATATTTTAATTTATTCGTTTCCTTTTTTTTTTAATATTAATATCTTCGAAGAATTATATCAAATATTGATTAGATCAGCTTAATATTTAAATAAGTAAAAAAGTTCCATTAAAATATATAAATTATATTCATGGTCAAGAAAGTTAAAAAAAAAACCTAGAATTAGTTCAAACTATATTATATAATATATTCTAGTTGTACATGCCTAACTATTATATCATATTATTGCATTACTATTTTTTTAATTTGTTTATTAATGATTATGTTTTTATTTACCCTACCTGAAACTAAATCATCAACGACCAAATACCCGCACCACATAGAATCGCATGCTGAGCACCTAGATCGTATGTATACCCAATATATTGTTAACATTTATGATTTCTCTGGCCCATTCATACCGCTTGATGTGCTAGCTGTGACAACCAAATTATAGAGCAAAATATGTATATATTACTTGTGGCTAATCTATTTATATTTATATTTCGTTTAGGTCTCTCCAAGGGCGTTGGCTTTATACGCTTCGATCAGCGCTTCGAGGCTGATCGCGCCATCAAGGAGCTAAACGGCACCACACCGAAAAATTCCACCGAACCGATAACCGTTAAGTTTGCCAACAATCCCAGCAGCAACAAGAACAGCATGCAACCGCTGGCCGCCTACATTGCGCCACAGAATACGCGCGGCGGACGCGCCTTTCCAGCCAATGCGGCCGCCGGTGCCGCTGCGGCAGCCGCTGCTGCTGCCATTCATCCCAACGCGGGCCGTTACAGGTTAGCATGAGTAATGCAGCTGATCATTGTGGAATTGATGGGCGCTAGCTATAGGAGTCTTAAGATCGACAGAGATTCAGGAGTGGAATATGACTGAGGTTTAGGCTATTTAAGTGAATCTTCATGATGTGTAGATATTTAAGCACATATTAGGGAGATGAATATGGACAGAAAGGGTTTTTAGAGTTGATTTTTGTTTTAATATTTTGTAAATTCACAAACTAGTGAATGAAACTAAGATAGGGATAGTTCGATAGCGAATTCACTCATATGTAGTAATCCTAAGGATGGCAATCAAAATCTGACCCTAACAAATAACACGACCGGCCGCATCGAGTATTATATTCAATGCGACTTTATTGCAGTATTCAACGAGAGCAAGCTCTCTATCACAACACGCTCTTATATTACATACATACATATATACAATGGCATATTTCGAATGTCTAAGCAGACATCATGAAGATGTCTTCGCCCTTCAGGGCTACAAAAACTAAGCAAGATAGACAATACGATTACCATAATCGATCTACATAAATATTGTAAGGAGTTAAATTTCTTAGTATGATTTGAATTGGCTATTAAAATATAAATAGTTGATCTTTGTATGTTTTAGGCCTATTAAATCAGAATATCGTACTGCTAAATGGAGTATAAATTAGATAAATTGATTACTATACATAATAGAAATAGAATAGAAAATGCGATTATAAATACCACGACTTACTAAGATTACAATGAACTAATATGAGTATTCTCATATCTTGTGTCTTTCGTCTATTCATAAATAGGATCTGTTGAGACGTTAAATAGGATAACTTATGTTATTATATATATATCATTTGAGTTTGATTTTCAACTCTGAGCAAAAGGAGAAATAAATAGCATAAAGGCAGAATGTAGGAATGGTAAAATATTATTACTTAGTACAGAGACTATCAATCGCATTCATTAATAATCATAATTTCTACTCCAACTCACAGTCACAGTAATCAGAGTAGTGCTTTACATTATACAGAGGGTAGTGTTACATTCTGTATAAAAAAGTCTGCGGTATGAAAAAGTTGAGAGACTGACAAGTTCATTTTGCAAAGCTTTGACTCTCTTGCGCATACCATAAATAGCCGAAGGCATTATAAAAATTTCCCTGAGTATATTTCCCTATACCCATATGCTTATCGTATCTAATAGGAATAACTCTTTGCTAATTTGATTTTCCCTCTTTCTGCTACAGCTCTGTGATCTCACGCTATTCGCCGCTCACCAGTGATCTAATTACCAATGGCATGATACAGGGCAATACCATAACTAGCTCCGGCTGGTGCATTTTCGTCTACAATCTGGCGCCCGAAACCGAAGAGAATGTGCTCTGGCAGCTGTTCGGACCATTTGGCGCTGTGCAGTCGGTCAAGGTGCGTCTTCCAGTTTGTGTATATAAGCTTTGTTAATGCTAATGCTTTTCAGGTAATACGCGACTTGCAGAGCAACAAGTGCAAGGGCTTTGGCTTTGTCACCATGACCAACTATGAGGAGGCGGTGCTGGCCATCCAATCGCTCAATGGCTATACGCTGGGCAATCGGGTACTTCAGGTCAGCTTCAAGACTAACAAAAATAAGCAAACGTAATTATTAACCAAGTTGGCTGCTGTTGTCAATGCCAATGCGGCGGCAGCGGCGTTAGCTGCCAATAGTTTGGTGCTCAATCATAGTCACAGTAACAACAACAATTACAACAACCACATCATGAACAACATCAACAACAAAAGCAACAACCATCAACCATTTGGCAAATATGCTAATCACGGCAGCAACAACAACAACAACAACAGACAGCACAACAGCAATAACAAACAGAAACAGCAGACAACTTCGAGCAGTAACAACAACAACAACAACAACAACAAAAACACGCTGACAACAACAAAATCGAATGCAGCAACAACCACAGCGAGCAATCGTCACAGCAAACCGCCCACAAACAGCAACATAACAAGCAACAACAACAAGAGCACCACCTCCCATGCCACGCCCCACAGCGAAGGCGGCGCCAGCTCGACCAGCAACAGCAACATATTGAAAACCTCGACGAAATTCATCTACAATAAGCCGCAAAATCATTTCGAATTGCTGCAACAGCAGCTGCAGCTGCAGCAGGAGTTTGCCCAGTTCCTTACCAATGTGGCGAATAGTGCAGCTGTAGGCGGTAGCGTTGCCACGCCTAGCACACACATCAACAGCAACAGCAACAACTATAACAGCAGCAGCAACAGCAACAACAACCGCAGCAGCATCAGCAGCGGCAACAACAACAATGCAGCCAGCGGTTCACATGCAGCACGAAATGTAAACAGCTCAGCGTTGAGCAGCGCAGCAGCAACAGTTGGCAACAAGAGCAATCACGGTCATAACAAGAACAACAACAACAACAACTATCAGTCCTCATTCATGCCATCTTGGTCAAATTGGTTTTTCTAATTGAAGCCGATACGCACCGTCTGGTGAATGTCCTTTTTACATTTTTACATTTTGAACTATCCTTTTATTAGTTTGAATTCGATTTGATGCGTTTTTTTAATACCCTTGAAAATAGGAAATCAGGGTATAATTTTTTTTATATATATATTTTATTATGTTATATTTAAACCTTATATATGGAAAATTTTTAATATTTACTTTTACGAAAGTATATATATCTATATATTTTTTTTTGATTTTATTTATGTTTGAAATTTGTAAAAACACAATGCGAATTGTTTTTACTTAATTTTTTTTTTATTTTTTTATTTGTAACTTTGTTTTGTTTATTTTGAAAAACCAAAACACAATTAAAAATTTTTTTTTTTAATTTTGAATCAAAACCTGTTTTTTTATATAATTTATTTTGAAAGTTCATTACATTTTTTTCTCTCTCTTAAACAAACCAAATTCTCTTCATTTAATATTTCCTTTGACTATCCTTGATCTATTTGCCTTAACAGCAAATCTCTAGTCGCTACCAAAACAAAAAAAAAAAAAAGAAAAGAGAAAGAAACTTATGGTTAAGTTTTTGTTTGAAGAGGAAAGAACATATTCTAGAAATAGTTGAAAGGCTTTGGCATAATGAAATCTAGAAGAAGGCCAAACCACCAAAAACTTGACAAAGAAATGAAATAATTAAGCTTATTGATAATTGTAAAAAATTATAAAAATAAAATGAAACAGAACTGAATGAAATGGCAACGTTTGGCAAATGCTTGAAAGCATTTGCGGTTCGACTTGTGTTTATATTGATATATATAAATATATATGTGTAACTCTTGCTTAAAATAAAGATCATATTACATTATTATTATATATATTTATATATATTTATGTATATGTAACTTAAATATATATTGTTTATTCAATACTTTAATTATTCGATTCACAAACATCATCTAATCATTGTCATGTGTTGAAGAAACTTATCCTAATTCCTAACTATGTTTACGACTTTATCTGAATCTAACCTGACGAGCAGCAAAGAAATCGAATGTGCAATAAAGCAGAGAACGAAATCTATAGAAACAAAACAAGAAGAGCTAAATAACAAATACAGAGAATTTTTCGAATACAACGAATAAATGTTTAAGAAAAATTTAAAAGCTAAAATGAAATGAAAATATAAATTAAATAAATATAAAAACATTCTATAAATAATAAACAAAACACAATCTAACACAAAGAACCAGCTAAAAATATCTATGCACGCCATTCGAAAAATTGAAAAAAGTCAAAGAAAAATCTCTACAACAAAAATTCTTCTTAGCCTAAAACTTAACTTTAAACAAAGTGAAAAAATTACGTAAATGAAATATTGACAAAATGCGTTTCAGCTAAACGAATTTGTTTCAATCGAAAAAAGAAACCAAAAACCCGAAACAGCAATAATAAAGGAACAAACCTAAAAACAATATAAAAGAAAAAAATATATTGAAAACAAATTGCCAAATTAAATGTTAAAGAAATACTAAAGACGAACTCTTGAAAGCGGAGCGAAAAGGATTTAACTGAAAAGTGATTTGAACCAGATCTAACGGAACGTTTCGACAAATGATATAGATGCATTTAAACAAACAAAGACAAAGCCTGGCGAGAGATGGTGTGAGAGAGAAAGTATGATCAAAGTTTTATATAACACGAAAAAATGGTGCTTGAGAGATTTCCTTGCAGAGCTAGTTCAATATGCTAGCAAAACAAATTATATATATATACAAGAATATATATATATATATATATATATATGTCAAAAACTCTTGTTATCAAATTTTTTGTTTGCATTCATCAAGTCAAATCGGGAATTGGGAAACACATTCGCATTCATAAACATTTGATTTTCGTTCTCTGACCCGAGACGTCAACTCCTTTAATAATTCGCAATGTTAAAACACATTAAACTATGCTATATATTATATATATTATATAAATTAACTCTATATAAAATCTATAACTAAAAAAAAACAAGAAAGAAAAGTATATTATATATGATTAATAATATATTGATGTTGTGTATTGCAAATTTTAAATGTTTATACATATACATACATACCAGAACAAATTATTATAAATGCATATTAACTCATGGCATAGATCACAGCTAAAAAAAAAAAAAAAAAACAAAATACTTTCATGTATACGTCAAGTAAATTTATTGCAACTATTAAAAAAAAAAAAAACAAAATTTATTCAAATATTAACAACCAAATGATATGTATGTATATTTACGATTACGATTATTATGTATGTATGTGTGTGTAGTGCGCGTAGGCGCAATATTTGTAGAGCTCAATGGCTTATTTCCACATGAAAAGCAAGTGAAACAATCGAATCATTCAAATCATCCGAAACTAGAATATTTCAATCATTCGAATCACTTGAGACACTTCATGCGCAAATGCTTGACTGAAACTTAAAAAATAAAAAACCAAAAACAAATGAAGAAAAACTGGTTGCTTTTATGCGATTTATAAGAACAAAACCTTCCAAATTGAAACAAAACAAATGAAAACTTTGTAGAAAGTTCAAGAGAAAACTATAAGAGGAAAACACCAAGAAAACCTTTTTATACTAATCAGGTGCTCACATTTTTTTGTGCAGCTGCCATTTGGATTAGGGAAAAGGGGAAGCAGAATGCGTAATGCAATTAATATTAACAAAATGAAAAATAAAAGACAAAAACAAACAGCAACAAATAGAAGAACAACAAAAAGCAATCGATTATATACATTTTTTAAGACGAAAATGTTTTATAAAAAATAAAAAACATGAATATAAAAGAAATAAAACCAAGAAAGTATTTTAAAAATTTAAACATATACATGAATACTATATATACAATATATTATATTATATATACATATTATATATATATATATTATATATATACTTAACGGTATTGGTAACGAACAAAAACACCGCACAATAATATACAAAGAAAAGAAAAAGAAAACCGACAAAGAAGAGAAAGAATACGTAATGCAAAATCTCTGATAACAAATGAAAAACAGTTAAACTAATGCAAACAAGACTAAAAAAAATAAAATGAAAACCAAAACAATTAATAAATATGGAAAGCAAACGAGCAACTTTATAATTTTTACATAAAAAACTAAATAAAAATAAACAAAAACAAAAATGGAAGGAAAGAAACGCAATAATGTTAACATTTAAAGACGATGAAAAATAAACAGAAAACAAAGCGCATATCTTGAAAAATTAAGACGAAAAGACGAGAGAATTAGAAGTTGAGGAAATCTATTTAAAGCAAAGATACGAAAAGTTACCACAAATTTTAACTGTAAACCAAACAAAAGAAACAAAACCAAAAAGCATGATGGAGATGAATGTATGAATGAGAATATGGTACACTTTTATACTTTTACACCAGAAACAGAGATATAAGGAAATCTAGTGCATACACACATACACACTTACGTATAGAAGAATCAAGGATCTGGCGATCTAGTTGTCGTCTGGTTTTTCGTTTGTCGTTTCGAGGCACATTCGCGTTTGAAACCCAAAAAAGGTTGTGCAATGCTCTGCAGGCGGAACTGGAACTGGTTCCGACACCTGCACAGCGCTCTCTTTAAATGTCTCTCTCTTGATACACATAAACTCACACGAAAACATAAACACACACACACACACAAACACAACTCTTAAACTCTTTAACTAGTTAAAACTGATGAGCTGCATAGAGTCGAGCATCATCATCTGTGGGTAATGTTCTAGGTATTTAAATGATGTGCTATAAATTAATTAAATAGGCTTCTAGGCATAGTTTAACACAAACTGAACTGACACTAGTTGTTTATTTAAGTTAACTTTTCGCACAGAAAGAAAAATAATAGAAAAAAAAACTCCCCAACTAATATTCCGAAAATATTTTAAAGATTTGATTTTTAGCCAAGGCTTGAAAGTTTCAAAAAGAAAATCCCCCAAGCGAACCGATAGTATTCCTAAGCCTGTTTATTTTCGCTATTTTTAGATATTTCTTCAAAATTTTGCTCAAACAAATTCTAAGTATATAGAAATGTTGTACATCTTACTCATACCTGCTCTATTTACATACATCTAATTCCATACTTTAAAGATTTATTTTTTTTGTTTACGAAAATTTAAGCTTCTTCCTACACACAAGTATTTTGGTCTAAAGATTTGCAAAAAAAAAAAAAAAAGAAAAGAAAATATTAAAAGAAGAAAACACAAATAAAACATATAACTATCCAATAAAAATTTCGTAGTGCATGTCATCAGAAAAGTAAACAAGTTCTCTTTCTCTCTATATGTTTGCATTAAATGTTAAATACGAAAGTAAATTAAATATTTAAAACAATTATAAGAAACCAAAAAGAAAAAAAAAAAAAGAATATATATTAAATTAATTATGTATAAACCAAAACTTAGTCGAAAGAAAAAACAACTTAGTCAAAGGTACTAATTTTAAGCACTCTTGTTAAATGCAAATCGCAAACAGCATAATACTTATACTTCAATGATTGATTGATTGATTGAGTGAAGCGACCTTTGCTTTGGTTCTATCTAGCTCAAGCTCAACATTTGCATAATTTAATCAATTGCAATTATTTCAAATTATTATCGTCTATGGTTTAGCTTACGTATAGTATTTGAAGAGAAACGTACTAATTATGCCAGCATATATACATACATATATATACATACATACATATATATATATATATATATACATGTGTACATGTATGTGTATGTATATATGAATATTACATATGTGTGTAAACTACGCAAACGTTTTTTTCTCGTCGTTATAAACATAGTCAAAATATTGGTGGACCGTATCGTATTGTAGTAGCAAATATTTAACTTAATCATCTCAGATAACAACAGAAACAACAACAAACAAACAATTATTCCAATTTAATTACGATCTGCATATTTATCTATTGAATTATTGTCGAATTCTCTCATATATATATATATTTATATATAATATATATATATTGGCGCTGGATTTATTGCCACGCCCCCAACACACAGACACACTCACACACCCTCATCACACACTCTCCTTAAACAATTTTTCTTCAAATTTTCAATTCAATTAAAACTTTAACACAAAAATCGAAAAAATATTAAAAAAAAAAAGAAAAGAAAATATAATATAATATTGAAAAACAAAAATGAAACAAATTTATATAGCATATTTATGGTATACTCTGTGCAAGATTTATTAAGAATCAATTAAACTTCATTATGGATTACTCTGAGAATTTACAACAACAAACACTCACACGAAACACACAGTGAAGGCAACAACAACAACAACAATTTATTCAATAAAGCTATGAAATGATGTGTTTAAAAACATAATTTGCGCCATTTTTAAATGCCTAAGGAACCGCTACACTTATTAAATATTTAAGGAACTTGTTCAAGGAACAGCTGGGGTAAGTCGTATTTCCATATATTTTATTGGTGTTGGCTGTACTCTGATAAGTTATTTCCGTGTATCATATATACTACATGTATGTAAAGAAATATGCAAAATTATGAATATTTTTTTTAGTTAGTACAAAAATAATGGGATGCTTAAATGTCTTTATTGATTTTTCCAATTAACTCAAAAATGTTGAGGTTTGCGCAAGAATCAGCCAAAATGCCCTTATATATGGTGTTTGCCTTCAAATATCTGAACTCTTGTATATCAGCAGCTAAGAGCATATAGTTTTCTCTATCTAAATCTAAACTTTAACCTATGTCATATATATGTATATGCCCTGAAAATTTCATACCAATTGCAAATTTCTGGCACGCAAATATGAGCAGAGTTCTGGGAAAATTTCAGTTATGCATCATCATCTAAATAATTAAATAGTTAAGAGTTTTCCCGTGTGCCTCGTGAGGTAAATTACTAAATGAAGCTAAGTGAAATTTGACTATGTAAAGCGAGTTATGGGTGAGTGAAGGCATACATATATAGGGGCAGACTCACTCTGCTTTAAGAACGTTTCGAGGTTTTTCTGGCAGCGTGCACAAATAAAATGGCTGTCAAATTGGTGGAGTTAGTTGAAAATCTTTCGCTACCGTCTGCATATGCTGCGCTTCCCATTGCGCCACATTGCAATGGCTTTAAATGTGGGAAAGCTTTTAGGCGGCGACATAAATTGTGAGCTGGGGGAGTGGGAGCCGTGGAGCTGTGAACGTTCGCCTGGGCGAAATCTTACATAAATTTCGGTGCGGCATGCGGCATGCGGCATGTGGACAGCTTGAATGGCTGCGGCAAAGTGTGCAACGAGCAGTGCGATTTGAGGTTATGTAATATGGCTGGCATAGTTGAACAGTTAAATTACAAGCAAGTTTAAGGATCACGCTCGTAGAACTCGGATGGTATAAATATCCAGTTCTTGGCCAAATCGTTGAGAGCCTCCACCATCAGGCGACTGAGTATGGACAAGATGGTACTAAAAGAGAGAGAGAGAGAAGGAGAGATGTTTCAGTTATCGGAACTAGTTCCAGTTATGAGCCACTCACTTGTGATCCACCTGCGAATTGACATTGAACGCGGTCTGCGTGAGATCCGTCATGACGACTTCATCGTAGGTCTTGCTAAACTTGTTGCGAGTCCGTTCCGGGGGAATGCGCATGAAATTCGACTTGGATAGGTATTTCCAGAAGAGCTTCTCGAATATGGTCACCCGATGATCGATGGCCATGCTCAGCTCGATCACCTCGTTGGCAGTCAGTTTGCGTTTCAAGGAGAGACGCTTGACCAGCTCTTCGCGTTCTTTTAGCTTCCTCTCCGCCTCGGTTAGCTTCTCCACGGGCGGAGCATCGCCGGCAGCGGCTGGGTCCAGGCCGACGCCGCCGCAGGGCGAGCAGGTGCCATCGACCTCAACGATAGTATCGTCCTCACGCTCCTCGCGACTGGACAAATGGACCCGAATGTTCAGATGCAGAAAGACATGCTCCACATAGCTATCCTCCTTCCACTTGGGATCGTCAATGGACTCGACCTCGGCCAGCTCGGCTTTGGCTATTTGGGTGGCCGTATCCAGCACACGGTGCACCTCCAGCACAATGGGAATGCGACGAAAGAAGAGCAGACGCTCAAAGACAGTCACCTTGATCTCGCAGAGCTTCGAGTGATGGCCCTTCAGGCGAAAGTTGGGCGGCTCAAACGTGACGGCAAAGAAGTCACTTATGATGTAGCTATGGGAGGAGTGTCAGGGAATGAGCAGGTTAAACTCGAATGCATCGAATGCCTCACTTTTGCCAGCGAAACTCCATGCACTTCTGTCCATAGTTGTGTAAGTTGACGAGCTGAGTGCGACTCTCCTTGATGCAGAGCTCGAAGCTGAGGCGATTCGGATAGATAACGTAAAGATATTCGGCGGATTCTCGGTCCTTGAGCGGCATATCAGTGACCTCATGCTCGTCTGTGAGCGCGCCACGGGCCTTGATCTTATAGCGTGCCTTGACGCTCTCATACGACAGCATTACTTCGACCTGAATCAAGAAAGTGAGTTAATAGTGGAGAAGGATTGAATGTGGGAAATGGTATATACAACAATTGATGTAAAGAGATTGTATAAATTTTTGATTACGCCTGTTTAATGAAGTTTTGCCTTTCAGATTTTTAAGCCTAGCTAAAGAACTTTGCCTAACCCTTGATTGAATTTGTTTGTCATATTATAAGTTTTATTTAATCAAGTTGTACAGTATATATTGGGAGGCTAAAAACTACATAGATAATAAGTACTTCCCCTTCCTATTTTTCTATCTAACCAATTTTCGATTTTATAGTGAAGAAGCTTTCTTTAATGATTATTCATTTCCCGTTCTGTATTTGCGCTTACAAATTGCTTTTCCTTCAGAGACCTAAATGACAACATTCATATATTATTAATTCTTAATGATTCCTTCATTCTAAGTTTCCCTACGGATCTATATTGCCATATTCCTAGCTAGACCATTGACAATTTTTTATAATTCTAGCGTTCAATTCTCAGGAAAATAATTTCTTCTTAGCTTTTTTCATTCAGGATATTTCTGTTGCTCTCCTACCTCATACTCATTTAATTGCCAAGAGCTCAACTCATTTCCTAGTTATTTTCCTTAGGCCACTCACAAGTGTAGTTCAACAGCTCTACCAAAAAGATTTGCTTTCCTTAGAGCTATAATTCCTTAAAGACATAAGCTCACATTCCCTCAAAGCAATTCCTTGCCATAGTCAAGATCTCACCTCATTCTCATAGTCCAGGGGTCTGTACTCAACGAGCAGGGGCCACACGCTCTGTCTGGGCACAGTCAGATTGGAGTTGTGCAGCTTGAAGCTGCGTTCGCGTGCCGAGAATGTGAAGGATAGATGGGTCATCGTTATGTTCTGCACCCAAATCGGCTGTGTGACATGGCGAAAGTTGCGAATATTCACGGGCAGCAGCTCCTTCGTAAGCAGACAGCGTTCCGGATCGAAGGCTGTGATCTCCAGCTTAAAGGTCCAAATGAACTTGCGATCGTCGTTGGTGCTAACAGAGCCACTTGGGGTTAGGACTAGAGATGAAATGCCTGCAGTATTACTTACCAAATGTCATAGGTGAGATAGTGTTCGCCGTAGAGGAAGAAGTGAGCGGTCACCGAGATGGGCAGCACCTCGTCCGGCAGCAGGTTGAGCAGCTCCTGGCTGACGTGGATGAGCCGGCGATGCGGGCAGTGGAAGAGCTGACGGAATTGATTGAAGCCGACGCGGGTCTGCAGCGGCTGGCACTGGCAGTTCTGGACGCGCTTCAGCTTCAGCTCCAGCGGCTTGGCGGACATATTGCGCAGCCAGAAGATCATCTTCAGGGGCTGGCTCTGGATCTGGCGCAAGGGAATGGCCAGGACATGCTCGAACTCACGCTTGTTCGAGCGAAGCTTCTTGTTCAGACTGTGCGAGGAGGGGGCGCAGAACTCTAGAGAGGATCTCTCAATGGAGAGGCACAATAACTTACCCGGTTATATCGAAACTCTCCCAGTAGTAGAGCTTGAGTATTGGTGGGCGTATAACGGTTAGATTCTCTACCATCAGCTTCTGATAGATGGGCACTGGATTCAAGACGCCCACGCAGGGGCATTTCTCCATTTTCAGTGTTTCCTTATTTTCACTTTTTGTTGTTTGTATAAATATAATATCGATAAGTTGCCTTGATTCCAAAGTGTAGAGTTCAGATTTGATGTTTACTTTTGTCAAAATTTGTCACACTGTGCCTGCCCCCAGCTCGACTTGGGCACGTTCTTTTAATGCCATTAGAAGTTGGCTCTGCACGGCCCGAGGCGCCTCTGCATGTTGCACACTCGTAAATATTCATAAATGGTCAGCCGCACCTACGCCAGCAGCAGCAGCAGCAGCCAGCTGGGTTGACCCCCAGCGCCAGATTCTTTTGACTGCTGCTAAAGTACACTCGCACACACACACACACACATACACACACGCGCGCATTCTGTATAGCCCTGAGCTTTTCCGAGTGTGTTGCATAAAGTGGGATTTTGTGGCATCGTTGTGCGTGGCATCTGCATTTTGCATCATTTTGCATACAAAGAAATTTTTCTAGAAATAACTTTTCACTGAGCATCTTAACAAATTGAATAAGCAAAACAATTTAATAATTGTTTTTTGTTTTAATTATCAATTGTTTTTATTGTCAAGTTGAGTTGGCTTTTGTGAAAAATACTTAAAATTTTGTATTTGAAAATTTATTTTTATTTTAGATTAACTTCTTAAACATTATTTTATTTAATCAAAATTTTTCATATGAAATTTTATTCAAATTTGTATAAGAAATTCTTCAATGTCTTTAAGAGAAAGCATAGTCTCTATTAAAATGACTTTTCATGTGCTTAGCATGAATATATAACTGACAAAAAAAAAAAAAACGATTTAAGTCTTCATTTAAATTAAATATTTTGCAAACATCTTACAGTTTCATAAACATTTATTTCCTTTCATAAAGTAACATATACATATATGACTTACCTAATATATTAAAAGTTTTGTCGCAATCAAATTTAGGTTTAATCTATTTTAATTCTGATTTCAACGAAAGTTAACTTCATTATTTTCCAGGTGATGGAATTACATATTGTTATATTATAGTACAGTATTTAAAAAATCTGGTTTAAAGGTATATGATTTTCATTAAAAAACCCTTTTTTTTATAGAAATAAAAAAAAATCTTGAAAAAAGTCTTTTTTAAAAGAATTGAATTTTTATTAAAAAATCTCTTTTATAAAATACAAAAAAAATATGAACAAACATTTTTTTTCAAATGAATTTGACTTTCTTATTCTAATGCCAATTAAAAAATTTAATTTACCAGAAATTAAACACATTTTGTGCCTTGCTTCTTGTTTAGTCAATTGATTACATTATCCCCTTAATATGTCCTTTTAATCAAATTGTAGGTAACTGAAAAGTCAACTCAGCATGGCTATACATGTTAGCTCTTTCTTTTTGTTGTATTATTATTATTTTTTGTTGCCTCTGCACAGCTTGCAGCATTGTTGGCAGTTGCAAGCAATCAAAACAATAGCCAGGACCTTAGCGGAAGTAACTAACGTGTACGCATGAATACAGAAGCGGCGCTGCAGGTGCGAGCGAGCTGACAATATGCGGTGGCACATACAATATTTGCATGCAGCTCAGAGTGGGAGACGGCAGTCGATACTGATTCGTTGTGCCACACCTACGCTCACGCCCACTTCCCTGCCTCCAGTGACCCATAACAGAGGGCAACGATGTCGTTGCAATTCGTTTTGTTTGTCGATTGACAAAGTGCCAAAGGCCAAAACCAAGTTTATGTGTGACTGAATGTGATTGCAATTGTGTGAGTGTGTGAGTGAGTGAGTGTCTGTGTGTGTGTGTGCTTGTCTCTGTAAGTGTGGCAAACAAACGAGCAAGAAAAAGACATTAGTGCCAACGCGCCTGTCAAAAACAAACCCCAAACACGCGTCCCAAACGACATCATATGTGGGCGCCAGTTGGCAGTTTTCAGTTTTCAGTTTCTAGTTTCCACTTTCCACTTTCCCAGCGCGTCGTGTGTATTGAGGCATTGAGGCAACATCATTTACAGTTAGTGCGCTGACAATTGCAGGCGAGCTGTGTGCGCATAAACGACAATTAGATGGACCCCAAGCAAATCTGGCACAGTGGCTGCCTCAGATTGTGTGGGCGTCTTGATGGGGCATTCATCTGAGTGCATCTGCTGCAAAGGCCGCCTTGCAATCTAGCTGGGTTTCTGTGGCAGAGTTTTGCGAGCCAAAAAAATATTTTTAAAAAATTACATATTATTATTTAAAAAAATACTATTGAAAATACCATGAAAATACTATTAAAATATATATACTATTCATATACTATTACTATGCATATACTATATACACTTTAAAATATATATATTATTCAAATTATACCATTAAAAATACTACTCAAGTTATGCTATTAAAATTAGTTTTCCAAAATACTAATATAAACATTGAAACGGTCAACAAATTGTGGTATAGTTTTTTTATTCTATATTGCGTATTCCTTACTGCTAGAAAAATAGGTTTTATTTATTTACTTATTTAAAATATAAATTTTTGGTTTACTTCAAATTTAAATATATAAATCTTATCTCTTTTTCTATGGTTAAATAGAAAATTAATTGTTACATTTAGAAATTATTAAATACCAATTTCTTTTCTATTTACTAAATTTGATATAAAACTGAATTTTCGAAAATATGTTTTAAATTTAAAGTGCATTTATAGCTAGCAAAAATGAGAATACAAATTATAAAAAGTACTAAATAAAATTCCAAAAATACTAAATTATATCTATGAAGAGTCTAAGATTCAGAGTCTATTTCAGTACTGAAATTTTGATGAGGTCTTTATAAATATATTGATAGAGAATCGCATTTTATTGTTATTTCATAGGTATTTTCTAATTATTTCATAGGTATTTTAGTAGTATTTTCGCAACCTTTGTAGATATTTTATGAATATTTTCTGTTGCTATTCTTACACTGTAGTATTTTTTTAGTATCTTGAGGTCGATACCACGACAACTCAAACTGCATTTCAATCATTCAAAAACCCAAATTGTCTTTGGTATTTTATACACATTTTAGTAATTCTTTAATATTGCCATTTGAGCAATATTTATGGCTAAAAACAATGTGCAGTTGCGATGGTAGTGTTAATCGACAAGCATTACATCAATCACAGTCCGGCGTGACAGCATCGCTTCCGTGCTTATCAATCGTCAACCCATCGGACTTCATTCACAACGCGTCGTTTTTTGTTCTGCCGACTTCGATCCCCGAGCGATATAACAATGGGCCTGAAGACTGGGCGGCTGCTGTAATTGTTGAGTGTGTTCCTCGTATTGCCAACGTTTCAGCGCTCGCGCTCACTCGCAAATGCACTCAAATGTCCGGCCCGTTTCCAGGCGTTCCGCCTGCTGCTCGACTGTGCCGCATCGGGGCGACGGTGGGCCGTATTTAAATTGAATGCAGCTTCAACACAACATTTTCACGGGGGACACTTGGCGAGTTGCTGGCGACAACTTGTTGGCCAATTGTTGTGTGGCCTGACTTTGAGCAACTTTTCGTGTTTCGGTCAACCGTTTTGTGGCCAATCAAAAGAGCGTCGAGTACTTGGCTAAAGTAATGTATACACAAATATACATACAGTGGCTCCATCGCCAAATCGGACAAGACTATTTATTTATTTCAATGTGTGTTTTCTTTAGCAGTAAGTTAATTTTCTACCGTTTTCATATTTTTTCTTAAATCTATTATGCATTAGCCTCCTAAAACAAAAAAAATTTTTTGTAATTTTAAACGGCAACATTTTTTTTATTTAAAAAAACGAACAACAGACCGATTTTGAGCTTCAACGCCAAATCGGACAAAAGAAAACTGAAATGAAAAATAACAGAAAAACTTAATATTTAATATTTTGTTGCAAAACCTTTGTTTGCAACAATAGCCTGCAAGCGATTAGGAACGGATTTGACCAATTTTTTGCAAATGTCTGGCTCTATGGAGTTCCAAGCTGCCAGTATTCCGTTTTTTAATTGTTCTAGATTGTTATACCGGTTTTGGTAAACTTTCCTCGCCAAAATTTCCCACAGATTTTCTATAACATTTATATCCGGGCTCTGGGCAGGTGTTTGGATAAGTTTGGGACAATTGTGGATTAGCCAGAGCCTAGCTAACATTGAAGTATGCTTGGGGTCGTTGTCTTGATAGAAAGCAAAGTCTTCAAGAATCCCCAATTTCTCCGCACTCTGCTTAACATTTTTTTTCAAAATGTCAAGGTAGCCAAATTTATCTAATATGCCATCAATAAAATGCAATTGGCCAACTCCCGCACTCGACATACAGCCCCAAACCATGACTGAACCTCCTCCATGCTTAACTGTGCCTATTGTGTTCTTGGGCTCAAACTCAGTATTTGGCTTACGCCACACATACACCTTACCATCGGACCCATGCAAATTAAATTTACTCTCATCAGTAAACAACACCTTTAAATAAGATAATTAATAAAACAAAAATTTTAATATAATATACAACCAACTAACATGATTCCAAAAGTCATCGGTTTTTAGCAAGTACTCTTTTGCGAATTTTATCCTAAACGCCTTATTCTTAGGGCTAATATAAGGCTTTTTTTGGGCAACTCGGCCATGCAAATCATATCGGTGCAAAGTATTGCGCACTGTGTTGTCACACACATCCTTTCCAAAGTTTGTTTTTAATGACATCCTCAGTTCTTTTGCGGTTTTAAAGGGATCAACCTTAATTTCCCTTATAATCAACCGCTCTTCTCTTGAGTTTAGTCGCTTTCTTTTTCCCTCCTGGCTTTTGTTAATTAACCTTCCATCTTCCCGAAACCTTTTTATGATATCATGGACGGTAGATTTGCTTCTTCCGACCAGATCTGCTATTTCCCTAACGGGTTTGCCATCAAAATGTAGTTTTAATATTATTTGGCGTGCCTCAACACCAGTTTGCTTCCCACGTGGAGCCATTTCGCAAAAATTATTTGTGTTACTGTCACTTATGAGCTCGAGAACATAACGAAAAGCAATAAGCAAAACGAAAACGAAAATCTCCGCCAAATAACGGATCTTTTTCTTGCAGTTTTCTTTTGTCCGATTTGGCGTTGAAGCTCAAAATCGGTCTGTTGTTCGTTTTTTAAAATAAAAAAAATGTTGCCGTTTAAAATTACAAAAAATTTTTTTTGTTTTAGGAGGCCAATACATAATAGATTTAAGAAAAAATATGAAAACTGTAAAAAATTAACTTACTGCTAAAGAAAACACACATTGAAATAAATAAATAGTCTTGTCCGATTTGGCGATGGAGCCACTGTATATGTATGTATGTAATATATATACATATACATACTTTTAAGTATATTTAAGCACTTGTAAAACGCATTGAGTGCGCTCGTCGGCTGCTGCATAATTATGGCATAATTTGCAGCCTCAGCTATGCCAACTAATTACATAAATAAAAGTAATAAAAGTGCTTTAGCGGGCATACCCGACTAGAAGTTATCGCGAGTTGATATTGAAATGAATATATACTCGAATGTCAATATATATTCTAATTTCAGTTAATATTCTTCTACAACATTCAATTCCTTGTTGCTATTACCTATATCTTTTTCATTTTTATCTTACATCCTTAATATCACTTACTCTCCTTTGATGCTTTATATATCTTATTTATGGTCTTTAGTCCCTTTTACTTCTCTGGGTATTTATGCCTCTTCAAGCTCTTTAACCTCTCTGATCTCTTGTAATGTATCTTATACCTTTTAGAACCATTTACACAAAGTTGAGTTAGCACATTGTTAAGGCTAACTTCGATTTGCTCTTTTTTCAAAAAATCGAAGATTGCAGGGTTTGTATGATGGTTGCTCAAACAGACACGCTTAGCTTAGTAGGGTTTTTAGAGTCCTAGGTTAACGATCTCTTAGAGGTTTCTATGTAAGCAAAGATCACGCTCCGCGCTCTAAAATACCCGTCTTCTAAGCTAGACTCGTACACTTTCTCTCTATCTCGCACTCTTTCTCTCTATCTCGCTCTCTCTCTCTCTCTCTTTCTCTCTCTCTCTCTCTCTCTCTACCAATTTACTAACTGAAAATCATATCAACATGTATATCTCCCACACTCACAAACATCTATGAAAACCAATCGACCCCATTCCCTTTTAAGTAGCATCGCACAATAGAGCACCCATACCTGCATCCTTTGGTCGTCGCTCTAAGAGCATATGGCAATTAAAAAGTTTGCATCCAAGTACATTTTTTTTACCTGCTGCTCTTCAGGCAGGTGGCAAAAGTTGCCAGCAAGCAGTGCGTGTGCGTGTGCGTGTGCGTGTGCGTGTGCTGGCTGTCGAAGCGGGCTACATCACATTTTCAGGCACTGTCTCCCGTTGAGCGTGAAAAGAGATGCAGTTGCAGCCACCGGCAAAAAAAAGTTTCATCCACGAAAAATGCGCCGTGTTAATTTCATGCTCCGTTATGATTACAAGTTCATTTGGCATAAAATATGGGAACATCATTAACTATTGATATCAGTCCATCATTCCCTACTATTGTTTCAACTTTTTTTTTCACTCTCTTTCACTATCTCTTTCTCTCTCGGTCTTTGCTCTGCGCTCTCTCCCTGCATTCTTCTCCTTCTTCTTCTTCTTCTCAAGTATAATCCCTTAAAAAACAATTTCTCTCACGTATTATTTGTTAAACTTTCCAAGTTTACTTCTAGCACTTTTATTGCTCCTATAAAATGCATAAATTGACATTGAATTCTCCGAGTGTGTGTGAAAGAGACAGCGATAGAGAGACTGAGAGTGAGAAACAGAGAGATGCTTGATATTATTTGCATGAAAACATTTATTTAATTGCCTGTCCCAAGCAGTGGAAAGTTTCCAGTGTTGTAAGCGAACAGTGAGTAAAATATATTGTTTAGATAAGAGTCTGTTATTTAAAGTGCACCTGAGGGGGGGCAGAGAGGGGGTAGGGGACATAGCATGGCAGTTAGTGACACTCAACATCCGATGTGCCCATTTTGCATGCGATGCCAAGAATTGTGAGTCGCAATAAGAGACAAAGAGCGAGAGGGAGTGGGAGAGGGAGTGGGCGGCAGAGAGGCGTGGCTCCTGTGGCTGTAGCAAACAATTATTGTTATTTCAATTTAAATGCAGCGTGCCGACCTCTCAACAGCACGAGCAGCAGCAATAACAGTCAGCAGGTGGATCCCAGTCGCACAAACACCACCCCCTCCACCCTCCGCCCTCCCACCTCGCAGCATATCCACCATTTGAGGGCTTTGTGCGACGCTATCAAAATTATACACCTTGCAGCTATGAACGGAGCCTGATGTGATGAGTACTTGAGTGTAGGGGATAAGGGCGGGGTTACGTCCGAGATAGACGGGGAGAGGAAGAGGGGACGGGGAACTGTGTAACGGTTGTTGTGGCTACAGTCGGTTCATTGTAATGCAAATTACGTATGCGCCATGTTGGACGCTGCTGCTGTTCGGCCTCGACTTTTGCTCTACTAAAAGTGCCTTCATTTCCCTCCAAGTGTGTGTGTGTGTGCGAATGTGTGTGTGTATGCATTTCGACCGTTTCTCATTGTCAGCTCTCAAAAATAATAATAATGAAAATGCGAGCTCTTTTTGAAGCTCAACAGCCTTTAGTGCAGCTGCACTGAGATAGAGGCAAACCGAAATTTGGTTAGCAAAAATCCAATTAAACTATGAAACAGCGTGGAAAATAATTTAGTGTCAGTGTGCGTGTGTGTGTGTGTGTGTGTGGCTATGGAAATTAAAGCTAAAATCTTGTTTGCTGTGCGCTGAGTAAGGCAAATTAATCAAGCAAATAAAATTAAGTTGAGTAATTTGACAGAGTTTATCATTAAGACTTTAATATAAAGGCTTTATTTAACTAATTTTTAATGGGAAATCAGTGTATAATGGTTTTGTTAAAATGTATTTAACAGAAAGAAGGAGGCGTGGCAGACCCCACAAAGTATATATATTCTTGATTGGGGCATCAGCTCGTCAGCTGAGCCAATTTAATCCTGTCCATCCGTCTGTCTATCCGTCCGTCTGTGTGTATGAACGCGTCGATCTCAGAAGATATATGAGCTAGCGAATCGTAATAGTTTTCCTAGGTCCCTGTATCGAGTTTTTCTACTAAATTCGATAAAGTCTCCCGATATTTTATTATCGAATAAAAACCTTATCGGAAAATGTTTACTTTATTGTATCTCCTACAACTTTAGAGCTAGAGCTTTCAAACTTTAAATGTACACTCATATGTATTTTGTATAAATTCGAATTTATTTGTAATTTACACCCCACCTCTAATAAGGTAATTATTAAACTAGTCTCTAATCGCCTCTCTCTTCACCACTCGCTCCCCTCCCTAACTATCGCCCTTACCCTTACGCCCATCCTCACCGTTTCCCTCAAGCTCCCATCCATTTTGCCCCTCTCCCTTCCCTTCAGGTCATTGCCCCTCGAAGGTCACTGCCTCTCTCTCTACCCTTCTCTTTTCATCAAGCTGACTCACATCTTAGAGTATAGATCTCATTATCTTTTCATCAACAATTATTTTCTTTATAATAATTTCATTATTCATGCTCTACTTACAGCATCTGCTCGCTTAATTACATATCACATACACACACACACACCCTCTCACTCCGTTCCTCTCACTTTCTCTTTCCATCACCAAAGATCACTCATTCGCTCCTTGCGCTGCCAAGGCGTGTCCATGGCTTATTGGCTTAGCTCTGCTCAAAGTTGAGCTCAAATTGGCAAAACTGAATCACAAACACAAGTCGGAGAGGCCAAAAAGCAAAACAGAACTTGTTTCGTTTCCTTCGTCCGCTGTCCAGCTGCAAAGGAAATGCAACATTTTGTAGCAGGAAATGCACTCAACTAACTTTTCTCATGCAGCTTAAGAGACCATTCAGCATTCGATGGGCATCCGATGGCAGCTCTGGCCGACTCGGTTGGGATGTCTGGCTCTGTTCTTGAATGTGCCAGAGTCAGGATGTTGTCGCATTTAAATCGAAAAACTTTAACACAATGTGCAAGAGTCAGGACATACTACAACAACAACAAGATAAACATTAACAACAACTGGAAAACATTTCCACATTAACCGTCGATTGAAACAAACGAGCAGCTTAGTCAAAGCCACAGAGGGCGAACGGAAACCGCATCCCAGCTGTCATCAATGTGTGGAGCCACGATGGCAGCTGGCACAATGAAGCTCTGCGGCCACGCCCCCCTCCACGGCCATAGAGCAAGTGTTGTAGCTCATCTATTGCCAATTTTGGTTGCGTTATGGATTTTACATTGCTTCGAGAAGATTGAGAGAGAGAGAGAGAGGGGGAGAGGGGGAGAGAGGGAGAGAGCACGCGGGTGAGCCAGAGGCATAGAGATGGACAGAAGCTGAGTTGGGCCACACCCTCTCCTGCCTGTAACGTACAGTATATTTGGCCTATTTTTGTTAAATAGGAATTTCGAGGGAGAGAGAGAAAGAGGTACCACAAGAGAGAAAGAGACGGTCAGAAGGTAAGTCGGATTTGGAAAATCCTTTTATGCAATTGTAAAATTACAAATCTTTTGTCTGGGTCCTCGGATAAGTTTAGGAACTCTTTAGATAGGAAATCAAGGATAAGAGAAACATATGTACATATTATTTCTATAGCTCATTGAGAATGGGAAATCAAGGTGGCTCTACTTTCACTCATAGTCTCTACTATCTTAAAGGCTTTAACGAACAATAAATATTAAGTAAATAGTTAACAATTCTAAAATGTTTACCACATACTTTTCACTTAGAATGCTTTCCCATATGTGTAAAGCACGTCTTAAATTAAGTTTATCGCAGATCATAAAATCAGTTTATGCGATAAGCCATATACCAAATGGCCATAAACGAGTTGAATGTCATGCGAAATTTCCTTTATGTTTCATAAGAAAAATGCAGTTGGAATTTTATAACTTTTCTTGTAGCTCAGTACAGCCTTTTAAAATGGGAATTCAGGGTATATTGTGCTTGTGAACATGTATGTAAGATGCAGCGAGAGGCGTAGCAGGAGATATTATTTTTCTAGGGATAGAGCGTTCTATTGATAACTACATCAGAGGTTTCATTTGGTTCATTTTTTATTATTTTTAATATCATATTTATATTATATTTAGTATTTTCAATTTTTTACTTTAACAACACACTGGGATATTAGAACAAAAAACTCGAATATAGAGAGTGTTGATGGTCAGGTAATAAATCACATTAATAGACTTCCTATAAAAAGGAAGACACGAGAAAAATTGGCCGAGCATTATCGCAATATTAAATAAATATTTATTTATATTAGAGCGGATACATTTTACCTATATTTATTTATAGAAATCCTTAAGCTAGCGCAGAGTAATACTCCGACTTAGTATATTATGGAATTTTCATAAATATTTTCAGTTTTAAAAATTCCTATGTGTGTGTCCATAATCCATAATATCAGCTCTTTGCTGGCTATAGGGTATCTCATAGTCGTTCATTGCCCGCCTAGAGCATTGCCTGCTGTTTCAGTCATGAATATCCTCGGCTCGACAGCCATCAAACAGTCAACGTTAACGGAAACAGGTTTAGATAAACTTTTCAGATCGCACAGATATTCAGCTCTTTATATACATACATATATATTTTATTGTAGCTTAAGCAAATATTGCCCGCAAAACTTTTAACTTTTTCCGTTTTTATTTCCCCTTTCATTTTTTTTTTTTACTCTTGGCCATTTAGTATTTCGCTTTTTGTTGACTACCAACGGAATATTCGCTCTGAATATTTAATTGTTCGAATGTTCCAAGTGTGTGTGTGGGTGCTGTGTATGTGCGTGGATTCTGTACATGTGTGTGGGTGTGTGTGTCGTTTTTGGTCTGTGTGGTTGCATATTTGCGGTGCCTTTTGACTCTTTTTTTCGATTTTCGAAATGCGCTTTTCGTTGTTTGTTGTTTGCATTTCTTTGGCAAAGTTGGCTGAGTTGTTACTGCTGTAGTCGTTGTTGTTGTTGTTGCTGTTGCTGCTGTTGCTGTCTTTGTTGTTTTTGTTTTGACAACGTAACTGGCAACTGTGTACACAACATTCTTAGTGCTGGCTCTCGCTTTTCTCTTTTTTTCTCCCTTTTTTTGGCAGTTCTGGCTGGCATACGTATATATATATATATTTACCCACATATATACATATACACACTTTTATGCACATATAACATATATGTGTGTACATCTATGTGTATACATATATTATAAAAATGTCTGAGCGCCGGCAGCTTATCTCTATTCGCTTATGCACTACTAATGCGTATATCTGTATATGCATCTGGCTGTGTGTGTGTGTGTGTGTGTGTGTGCATGTTTTGCCAGTTACATTGATATGCAAATACTGTGCCCTTAGATGTTGACATTGTGCCGCGTATTATGTTCAAATTAAGACGTAAACAAAGGCTGAACTAAGCAAAAGAAAATATTTCGCACTGACTTTCGGCTCTGTTGTTTAACAAAGTTAATAAATACGAGAAAATAAATAAAAAGGATTTTAAGTGAAATAAAAGCTGGCTCAATTAAATATTAAATATTGATATCAAATATATTTCATGTACTTCTGTGAAATATGTATATGTACATGTTTAAATTTAAAGAGCTTCATTACAAAAGTTCAACAGTTTACATACAGAAAAGCATTTTTAATTTGTTATGTAATTTATAATAAATTGAGAATTTGTTTGTGTATGTAGTAAATCATAAATATATTTTTTAAAAAGATTTTTTTTTTACAAAAATAAATACCTTAAAAAAATACCTTAAATAATATTTAATTAAAATCAGAATTTATATAATGCAAAGATTTTTTTTAATAATATACGTATTTGTAATATTTTTTTTTGTCCTAAATAAATAATTAAGAAAAAATTAGTAGAAATTCGAGTTTTTCATCAAACATAATTTCTATCCATTAAACATATCTTGTTACAAAGGGCAAGCTCGCGGCTATACATTTAATGAATATACGTAATTAATAAATATGCAATTAATAAAATAATGGCAAAGTGTACAATGCAAAAATGATATACAAAAAATACGGCTAAAAAAATATAATATATAATATTGTATATGTATGTCGATAAAGGAAAAGCTTTTAATGCAAGAATGATATACAAAATTAACTCTTTTTTTCAAGGTATAAAAAAATGAGAGGCTCAATATAAAAAATTGGTAGGGTAGTAGGTTCTTTGCCTTTTTTTAAATAAATTCCAAATTATTTAATAGGTTTTAGGTTTTTATTTCTCATTTGCAAGCAGAGTGGTATTCCCGCTTTTAAAAAAGAAAACAATTCAATTGATTTAACACATTCCATTGATTTAATATGAAAAACAGAATAACTTTAGCAGCTCTGCGAAGAGCTCGTAATATTTGCTCCCTGCCTATACCAATCCTATTTGCTCCAATAAATTAATTTTTGACGGAAAAAACTAATTTGAGTTTCAAGTTCTATTTGAGTCTCTTAGCCTTCTGGCTCAACGGTAAATATTTGAGGAAAATCGCAGCGTGTGTCAATCGAACTTATATCAATCCCTTATAGCTCTCTTCGCACTCTGTGCTGAGCAATAATTCCATCAATTAAAACTGTAATTTAGACGCATGTGAAAATGTTTCCCGTTTTGCATGTGCAAAAGTTGGATATGCAGCATACATAGTTTTCAACTGTTAATCACATCACCTCAATGTAAAGTCATTATCTCTACCCTGCCCCACCCTTCAGCCCTTCGATGACATTCCAACAACATTCCGCAACAAATTGCAGCATGCTAATGCGGCAGCAGCATGAGCGGCCACAAAACTGCAGGCGGCAACAACCGTTATAAATGTCATCACATTTCAATAACAAGCTCTCTCTTTCACTCTTCCATCTCTTGCTCTCTCTCTCTCTCTCTCTCTCTATCTCTCTCCTCTCTCCGAACTTCCTAGTCATCGAGCAGGCAACAAATTTCACATGTAAAATACATTTGAGCTCCACAAAATTGCAAACTAATCAACATATTTTTACTGGCTCTCTGGCTTTTTGGTTAGGAGCTAATTTATGGCTTGTGCTGGCGTGTATTTGGTTGTCTAATGGGGTATATTCGTTTTACAATTCAAAGAAGCTTGTTTAACAACATTTTTATGGGAGTCAATTGGTATTTTAAAGAAGCAAAAAATATTAAATAAATAGAAACACAGTGTAAAATGCATTCCTTTATTTTATTTCAATTATTATTATTATTATTATTATTATTATTATTATTATTATTATTATTATTATTATTATTATTATTATTATTATTATTATTATTATTATTTTTATTATTATTATTATTATTATTATTATTATTATTATTATTATTATTATTATTATTATTATTATTATTATTATTATTATTATTATTATTATTATAAAAAAGCTTTAATATTTTTATTTTATTCCAATTAAAAAGCTATTGCAATTTTAAAAATACTTTAATATTTTATTTTATTCGAATTGAAAGGTTATTGCAATATTAAAAATATTTAAATAAATATATTTTTATAATAAATTTTATTTATTTTATTTAATGTCATAAAAAGGAGATATAAATCAGTTTTATGGTAACAATAAAAATAATTTAATTAATTAAAAATATTTTTATAGTAACTTAAACAAATAAATATATATATGACAACTTGGTTTAGATTGACACAAAATATCAATATAACAGAAATTACCTCATAATATATTCACTAATAATATTTTCATGGAAAATCGAGTTAACTTTCAGTTTTATAACATCATAAATTTATTTATGGCATATGAATATTATAAATACAATCCGAGTCTAATTAGGCTTACTATAAATATTTGTGTTAACTGAAATATATCAAGAGTATAATTTCTAGAAAAACTTGTTCTATTCAGATCTCACAACTCCAAATTTATCCACACTAGAAATTAGAATTTTTAATGAATTTCAAATTAAATTGACAACATTTCGCAATGGCCGTAAATGAGCCTCTGTGGCTCTGCAGCTAATTAATGGCCCAGAGCATATGGTCAAAATACTTAAACAGATTTGTCCAACATTTTGCAACTCCGGATTGAACATGAAATGCATTAACTGTGAAATCCACGCGTTGGCTGTAAATAATACGAAAATGTATCCGAATAGCCCATGGCACCTCACAATGTTATTAATAATGCTCAATTAACACACACACACACACACTAGATTGTGTTATAACTGTATATGTTGCATTTAAAGCAGCTGCTTTAGTCGTAGTTAAGGTTTTCAATCGACTCCTCGGGCCATTTGCAGCTTCATTAAAACGCATATAAATCAATTAGTCGACTTATTGCCTCCATACGCTCTGCCAAGGCTCAAATGGCAGCAGCCTCTGTCCTTGGCCTTAACTCTACCCTCTCATCCACTCTCTCTACCTCTCTCTCTCTTTCTTAATTTAGTTTTGGCTGTTTATTGGCCCGGTTAGTGCGCTTTGGGCCACGTTTCCGGCAGGCTACCTTGGCTACCTCAGCTAAGCAGATTAATTACGACAATTTTGACATTTGCCCAGTGTTGGACAATGTTGCAGCATGTTGGCCAGTGCGCCAAAATGTATCCATTAAATTGAGCATCGACTGCCGGAGGAAATTTCTGAGAATGGAGATGGATAAGTGTAAGCAGAGATCAATAATGGGATTAGTTAATGGATGAATACATATACATATATATATACATAGACTCTTACTTACATATATACGCTAAGAAATCAAGATATATCTTAATATTATAATAATAATTTGGGTAGGTGTATAGTAGATAAACATTTCTATGCATAGAAAAATTCAAGGATGGATTACAAAAATA
Source organism: Drosophila navojoa (assembly GCF_054131105.1). Taxonomy (NCBI): domain Eukaryota; kingdom Metazoa; phylum Arthropoda; class Insecta; order Diptera; family Drosophilidae; genus Drosophila; species Drosophila navojoa. The sequence goes on along the minus strand of NC_142891.1, from coordinate 11,427,336 downwards.
TATAGATAGGTTAAACAAATTGATATATTGATAGATAGATAAGTAGATAGCTGAATGGATATGGCTAGATCTCGATACAGTTATATCCAGGGCTAGAGATGACTAGATATAGGAATATATAAATAAACAGAAAGTTCATTTTAACAGTATGAATATTGAATATTTAAAAAAAATTAATTTCCAGGAAATGAGAAATCTATCTCTGTTCTCACGGTATCCCTTAGTCGTTTATTTCCCGGCAAACTAATTTGTTGGCTTGGCTAAGATTTTTCATGCAAATAGACGTTGTAAATGTCGCATTACCATCTTCCTCTGCATCTTTCTGTGTGGATATTTCGGTTCTTGTTGGGAAAACAAGACAAATGAAAATTCGCAGCTAATTGGCGGCGACCACAAGTTGTGCGCCTTGGAGAACGTTTTGTTGGCTCTGTTTGCAGATGGATTTTCATTTGGTGTTGCTTGCGCATTCTGTGTGGGCAACGCTAGCAAACTTTGTGCCGGCCGGATCGGCTAATGAGGCTTTTCGGCAAGTCGGAAAGTCGAAAGGGACGGCGGCAGTAGTCGTTGTCATGCATACCGAAAACATTATTAAAAGTCAACTGCTATTTGCCAGGAGCTGGCGACCAAACAATTCATTTCAACAGAGATAACGGACGATGGCCAAACAAGGACATTCAATTCAATATTTATATATATACATAGTTTAGTATGTGCGGATAAATAAGTGGAGCATCTAATGCCAGGCAAAAATTGAGCACAGATTTGTTGCCTGCCTGCCTCGTGCAACGCTGCGTATGAGCAACAGCTGCCTAATGGCATCCGAGCGACCTGCCTCTCTCGCTCTCCCTCTTCCTCTTCCTCTTCTTCTTCGTCTGTCTTCTCTCTGGCATTTTTTCTTGCTCGTTAAGCGCCTCAGACATGCAGTGGAATAGCTTCACTTATCTCTTGCCCCATAATACGTTAACCCCCGTCCATAATTCAAGTGCTTGCTTCAAGCGCTCCACACACGCCAAATTTGTTTATTATTTATAATAATTATTATTTTTGCTGCAATTTACTTTCGCTTGGCATTTTGTTAGCCAAGGAAATTGTGTGAAGTGAAGCCAGAAAATTGTTGCAAGGTTAATCCTTTAAGCGGTTTATGCTTCTTAAAAAGAAAACGTACTTAACACATAACAAATTATGTAAAAACACATATTTTTAGACCTGTGGAATAAATTTAAAAAAATACATTTAAAAAATGTTAATGTTCTTAAATACATATATATTTTAATGTCAAATATTTTCAAATAATTTTAAAATGATTGAGAATTTTGATACATTTTTTAAATTTAATATTAAAGGGTTTTCTTAATTACACATTTGTTTATTTGAAATTATTTATTAAGCTGAAGTAAAATTGAAATGCCTTTAAGAACAGATAACATTTATTTCTCTCTTCTTTTATTTCTTGCATGCGATAAGTTTTGCTCATGCTGTTAAAAATAACAACTCGGGTTCATGTCTTGACTAATGCTTAACATCAAACATGAAACTTACACATAAGTTCAACGTCAAGTGGCCAAGCGCTGTTAACCTCGAGTTGTCTTAACAGCATACATGTCAGAAGGCTGTTGGACAGTCGGACTGATATTCTTGACTGCGTTGCATGGCGCACTCTTGTTTAGCTTTGGCAAATGCATGGCCTAACCGCGAGCCTTTGGCTTCAGCCAGGCCATAAAACAAACACAGAGATGCCGGGCGCGACCTGGTTTCTCAATCAATATGTCAACCATTTGGTAAATAGCGAATGATAAACAGACGCTTAAAACGGCAGCTGCACACTGAAAATGACCGGGTAACAGATGGAGAGAGGTACAGAGGAATAGTGGGAGAATGAGAGACCCTCATTTATTTAACAGAGGGCTGTTTAAAGGTTGAGCGTGCTTGCTGCTTAACAGTGTGATGTTAATGAGCGAGAGAGCGGTAACAGAACGCTGTTTGCAACACACAAGCTCGTCTGCAGCTTAACAGTGCGCTGTTAAACTGAAGAGTGTAAGTGAGTGGGGGAGAGAGAGCAAATCTGCAACTTAATAGAGCGCTATAAAACACAGGAATATGAGTGTGGGGATATGAGAGAGCGTAGCTGCAGCCCCCAACATAGCGCTGTTAAGCACGCGCTCTGCTATAAAAACTGTGCGCGCCCAAAAGTACAATTTTTTATGGCTTTTCTTTTTTTTTTTTTTGGCTGCCGACCTGCTGGCGTCTTTAATCGCTCGCTGCGAATTGTTGGCCAGGCAAATGTCTGGTATTTAAATGAAATAAGAAATCGCGTCTTTACTTTTATTGCTAACAGTAAGCGGGCAAACAATTGCAGCTTGTTGGTGGCTGTCGTAAAAGCCGGCCTAAAAAGTATTTCCAGCCAATTCGGCCAATTCACTCAGCCATCCAGCCTTAACGAAGTGTTAAATCTTTAAGCAAATTTCGTGCAGCACTCGAGTTTGGCTTATGCAAAGCGGCTAAAAGTAGGTGTTAGATGCTTTGTAACGCCCATTGAGTGTCAGTCAATTTGCGAATTACTATTTCACCTGCCTGAGGGTCAATCCGTGTATCCCGGCCTGTTCTGCCCTGTCCTGTCCTGTTCTGTGTTGTCCTGTGCACTTTGTGTACCTTACCTTTTCTGCAGCCTCCTCTCGAGTGGGCGGCCTAAATTCCGGCCGAAATGAAAAGCTCAGCGTGCTAGCCAATAAGAGTGAAAGGTTGACCCTTGCCGATAGCTAAGATGGTCGATACTGAGATACGCTTTCTATAGAGGAGGTAAGGGAATCGAGATAATTTCTAATGGATATGGATAAGAGAAAACATAATAATAATAATATAAATAATAATAATATAATAATAAATATAAAGCATATGATTTTTTCATCTCTCTTTCTCTCTCTAAATGTCGAACCATTAGAAAAATATCTTCCATTTGGAAAAACTTGTATTTTACATATTTATTTAAATTTAAAAACAAAATCAAAAATATTTTAAGTTCTTACCAGTTTCTCTAAAAACTAATGCTAGATATAAACATTTATATACTGAACATTCAAAGGCCAACTCATCCATCCAGAGTAAGGGTATTTATTGGCGAGTTCAATGAGCTTACGGAATGGAATCAATCATGATGCCCGGGACAAGACCCTCGGGGCAGGTTTTAAGCGTAAGAGAACAAGCTGATAGGGGCCTAAAAATAAAATAGAATTTATGTGGACTTTGCCTGCGGGATCTCGGTTGAACTCAGCTGAATGCAAACGTTTGTTTCATTCGCATTCAGACGGCAAATTTCAAGAGGCACAAAGACATTAATAAAAGCGTACAAAATTGAAGCATTATTCACTTAAATATTGTCTGCAGTCGTTTGCATGTCTTGGGCAAAGAAACGCTTCTGGCCTCCCGCATTGCACAGTTATTAGTGCAAAAGCCAGAGAATGTCAAGTATTTTTGGGCATTTAATACCCTGTTTGCATGGCCCGATAGGGGTAGAATAACTGATCAAGAATATAGAATAGCAATTAATATGATAAGAAAATTTAATTAAGATATTATTATTTAATTAGGATATTATTCAATAATATTGGAAAATAAATAATGGATAATAGATATTCCATATTGAAATTTGAATATTAAGTATGATATATTGTATATTGAATACTGGATGATCTCTTGGAAAATCATAAATTGCATTAATTTTTCAGTATCATGGAGGTTTAAAGCTAGGCCTAATAGGGGCATGGTCAAATAGATTGATTAATGTTGTAAAACTCTGACTCAAGCAGTGAAATAATGTAGTACGAACTTTTTCTTCTTCTTCTTCTTTATTTAGTCAGATTATATATAATTTTTATTTTGATCTCTTATTTTAGAGCCTGTTATCATATATTAATAGTAGCTATATATAAATATTAAATTTCATTTTTATCGTTTCTTTAGGCAATCCAATTAGGTATCAGATAATCAAACTCTATATTTCGTTTTATAGTTTTTTTTTTTTTTATTATTTTATTATTTTGTATATCATTAAGAGTCCTTTGTATACATATTTACAGGGTAACCCGTAGTCAAACATTGTGATTGCATATGCTTACAAATATTTATATTAATATTATTCTACGTACATATTCTAAATATATTAAAGCTAGATTTTATTGTTTAATACTCTCAATGAATAATAATATTATCTAAACATTTCTATATCTGTCTATAAATATGAACTAATAGCGAAAGAACAGGGTATGTGTCTGCAGACCATTCATATTTTACCATCCATTTCGACACGATGAAATTCCAAAAGCTTGTTAAAAATAAATTTATATTTCATACATAAATATATGTAATAGGTATATATATTTATATATATATTCTTCATTTTCTGTTGGCTAATTTCATGTCAAATATGAATTTACGGTCTCTGAGTGTGTGTGTGTGTGTGGAGTGTAGGGTATATGTGCTCTTGGCCTCTGCGAGCATATTTCACATTTTTCGGCACGAGCTAATGGACAAATTTTATTTATTTTTTATATGCGGTGCCGTTTGAAGTGCGGGATGAGGGGTGCTGGGGGTTGGAGTAGGGGAACGGGAAATGACTTGCTAATTACATTTGTACATCTCGGTTTGTTTGGCCATGTCGCCCCAAAGTATGCAAAAGTTATTTAAAGCGGACTTAGCGCTCAGTTGCGCTGCTCCGGACCCCTCACTAAATAAACATTTGCCTAAATGACGCGACACGCGACACACACACACATACATGTACATACACTGTTGGTTCTTGGTTGACATACTTTTTCCTCTTCGTCAGCCTCTACTTGTTGTTGTTGTTGCCTACTTTATATACCCTGCAGCCCGACAAGCAGCCGTCCCTCGAGAGCGTACTGTACGGTGAAGTACTCAAGAGCAGCCGCAGCCAGCATTTGCGCTAGACTGAAGACGGGAGCGTAGTACCTAAAAGAACATACACACACACATACACACATGTAGGAGTGTGTGTGTGTGTTCCGGAAATCTTGCTCTTTATGAAAATAATTGATTGGGTTAAAACACTTAAGAACAGAAATATTGATATGCTGGTATGCTTTTAGGGCAGGTCGAAATTCATTAGGTTTTCTTTTTTCTTTTTTGTAAAATTGAAGATAAAATAATTGAATATGTAAATGAATTGAAAGATAGGAAAATACCTATTGAACAAATGGAAGACGTACGTGCATATATGTATATAGTATACTTTGGTATATACAGGTTATAGTAGAATCCCGTTATCCAGTATGTATGCAGTATAAAGAGTATCAATATACAAACTATTTAAGTTAGTCGAAATTGTCGTCTAGGCGTTTCCCTGTGTCTCCTTACAAAGAGTCGATATTCCAATCATCTTACGATATTTATTATCTCTTTTTTGATTGTTTATCTTTAAGTCGAGTCTAGTTCTGCTAATATTTCTCTTCTTCTTGCATCTCTTCTCACTTTCTGCGGCTATCTCTGCTCGTTTTTCCTTTGCCTCTTCTACACCTCTCCAAATATTTTCCGCAATATTTCCATATTTTCTTTATCCTATATATTTATTTCCCTTTCAATTAGAGTTTCAGTTGAAAACTTCCATCCATTTCGGGGCGATAAAGCTGTGGAGAACAGCTTGAACGGAATGTTGTATTCCCTTAACTGCCACTTGGAGGCGCCACCACTCGGTGGTGTTGAGACAATCAGGCAACTGTCTGGCGTTGGCCGGGGGGCAGTGGGGCCAGTGGGGCCGGTGGGTGGTCGGTGTGGATTGAAGCTGCTGTTCGTTTTTTATGGGTCCCTTAATTGGCGCCAACGAGGCCACGCCTCGCTGCCCAGTTCGATGTTATGGCTATTGATTGATATGCCACGCCTCCCTTTGCCAGCCCACATGATTGAAGCGGAATGTTGCAGCAAGGTCAGCGGCTCATTTCTCATGGGGGGATCAAACAAAAACCCAGCCCCAAAATCAACGGTCAGGTCAGGGTCAGCAGCAGTAGCAGCAGCAGCAGCAGCAGCAGCAGGAGGAGGACGAGAAGGAGTGGCAGAGCGGAAGTGGAGGGGAGGCACAGCAGTTAATAAATATAAATGCCGGCATTGTCAAAGGCAGCTTTGGATGCAATTTCCGTTGCTATTAGGCGCGCCTGATTGACTGATTGATGGCTGATTGATTGATGTGCGCATTGGCTGCTTACAGAGACTTACAGACTACTTAACGCGTTTATTGCCACAATGCAGGCGACTACAGCATTGTAGTCCCGTTATTTTCATTGTAGTCGCTGTTGTTGTTGTTGTTGTTGTTCGCATTAAACATGTCAATTGATTGTTTGCCTGCCTCCAGGCGCTCCACTTCCCAAGCGAAGCGCCTCATAAAAATGCAATTCATGTTGCTGTATTTGTTGCTCCGACTGCGCCAAGTATAACGGCAATAATTCCCAGAGCAGTTTCTTTTTGTGCTTTGTTCAGCAGATACCGTGCATGCCGTGTAATCCGTGTGCTGCACATAAACAGTAGCGGGTCCATTGGTGGCTAATACATACATATGTACATATGTATGTGCGTATATGTTCCTATATATACCTTTATATGTATGTATATTTTCAATGCTAATAATTAAACTCTTCCTTTCAGCATTGAAGTTCTCTTTGCTTCATACAAACGTAGTATTTTTAGGCTCTGCAAACACATACAGAATACATATATATGTACATACATATATTACTGCGCTGCGAGAGGCCAAAGAGCGGAGTAAATGTGTACTCAACGGCAATGCATAAGATCTGAGCACAAAGAGCATAAGCACCGTTGCATATTTAAGGCATGTGATTTAATGTGGAGTGTACGCGTGTGTGTCTGTGTGCGTGTATGTGCATGAGGCTTTGCATGTTTTTTGCTCTCCTCTTTACTTATGCTGAGCGCAGTCGGTGTATTGGAAATTCCAGGGACATTGTTGTTGTACTGTATTTTTGAGTGGAGTAGAGCTTTGCTTCTCTTGCACAAGATCAAGAGCATAAGAGCATCTTACTATGTACATATGTACGTACAAATTGAATATAACGCTGATAGAATTTATTCAAATGCATACATATATGTATATGTACTGATATGTATATAAATGTGTACATATACTTTCTAACTTTTCAATATATAAAATATCGAATATGGAAATATGTATATATGTCACTCTGTAGACAATTACCTTTTACCAGCGCTGTATTCCCTGCTCAATTACTTTGCATACATACATACATATGCACCTATTTATATACATACATGTGTATGAAACTCCATGCTCGCATCCGAATCATTCTCTCACGCATACATCCCTGAGCCTGAGTCAGCCTCTACACAAAATATCAATATCAATAGCTAACCTACATACATACAAAGCTTACATTCATATAATAGTATGATCTGTTAAAGCAGATCAAGAGCAAGAGCGACAATGGCGTCGTTTGAGTTTATCTCAAAATTACATACGCTCTCAGCAGCTGACTCGCTCTACGTATTAGCAGATAGCTCAAGCATCAGCCGCCACGCTCGCACTCTCTCAAATAAGTGTAAGCTTTTAAAACGGGATCAAAAGCACAATTAATATTGGCGTAGTCAAATTGAGTTGCCTTCCATAAGGTCCACACTGTATAATCGCTTTCTACTATCGCTGTAATCCCTGCCAAGTAGCCGATTCGCACACACACGCACACACACATATGTTTAACATATTAGTTGATGGTCAGCTCAAGCATAGAATCAAACACACACATTAACCGCACAATTAGTAGTCCACAGACTTTGACACATAAATTTGCTCAACAGTACAGACATGTTAAGTATGTATGTACATATGTGCACCTGTATATGTACATATGTACATGTGTATGTATTATATTCAGAAAGATAGTGTATAAGCTGATTTAATAAATAACAATATGAAATTATATTTAATTATTCAATTTGTGTAATTGAGCTTTTCCCATATTTAATCACTTATATGTACATATATGTATGTACATTAATTAAACTATAATTAAAGTAAATAGGTAAGAAGGCTGAGCAGCGCCGAATAGGTCCATATATGTATATGTGTACATAAATAAATATATGAATAGAATACATATACATACATAAGATATATATTATATACATATGTATATATAATAGGCTTGTGTGTCCAGAAGAGTGGCAACTCAATGAGAAGTAAAATATGTATGTAAGTATTTCAAGGTCATATTTTACACACTCAATAAAGTTTCACATTTTGTGGACTGTGGACTGTGGATCGAAATTTAACACAAGCAAAGTTGAAGAGATCCACTCATACACACGAACACACTCTAACGGGTGCTCTGAGAGTGCTTATTGAGCTTTAACTATGATACTTTGTGTGGGCTTCTGCAGCTGAGCACGCACTGTTAGAATGTGTTGTTATTGCAATTCTGTGCAAGTCGACTGAGCGAAGTAAAGTTGCGCTCAATATGAGCTGCTAACGACGAGAGAGCAGAGATCATTTTGCATACATAGGTATGTGTGTACATATTTGAAGTGTGCATTTGCTAATTGTCTTCAGTTGGTGCAGTGAGTTCAAGGAGGCGAGGCTTATGTTGGTGTTAGTCTTAATATTTTTTGTGAACAATTAAAATGAACTATTTTGTGATGCTCAGCGATTCAATTAAATTCTATAAAGGCTTAGGTAAGTGATTTGCTAATTCATAATATATTCTTATTGGAGCTTTAATAATAATAATAATAGCGGACATTATGTCGTTATTATCTACAATAAATATTATGTTATGCAGGATATGTGAGAGTACATACGCTTCGCAGGCTTACGCATGTGTCTGCATGTTTTTTTGTGTTTAAATGTTGGTTTTAGTGTTTTGGCCATAAAATTGCGACTTTAAGTAGCCATCATGTTTCAGTGCGGGTATTGTGGGAGGGCGGGGCTACGGGGCTAGACGAGGGTTGCGTCTAACATTTTATGATTGCTGCAAAGCAGTTTCTTTTCAACGGGAGCCTAAAAGCAACAAAACAGCACCAACTGAAGTTGTTGTTTGGAGATTCTTTAAGGGTGAACTTCATCAATGGATTGTTAAGCCAAACATCAAGCAACATTAAGTAAACAAAGCAATTTGTAAGGGCTCCATTGTTGGCCATGGGAAATGTAAGCCAAATAAAACAAAAAGTCGAAATGAAGTTTATATTACGTTTTAGTGGTGTTTAAAGGCAGCAGAGGCGAACATAACTATCGATTTTTTTTTCTTTTGGCAAAAAGATTTACATAACAACCCCAGCAACAAAAGCCACTTCTAAAATAACTAAAAATAAAATGCTTTTCTACATTACAGAAATAATTTATTACACTTAGACAGCCTCGTTTTTGAGATCTTCTAAAAAAATAAAAAATTCGTTTAATAAATTCGATTACCTAAAGAAACAGTTTTTTTACAATTATAGATATAACATTATTCCAAAAGAAAAAACATACCTGAACCTTTATTTATTTATAGCAGATTAATGTTTAAATATATCAAAATGTATAAATCAATTTAATCTGAGTTTTCGTTAAAGAGATAGAGCGTTCTAAGCCTTAAAAAAACGACAACTATTTAGTTGTATGTATATACTTATATACTATATGCAGGCAAGTATATGTATATCTGTATAATATCTCAGTTTCCGCTGCTGTCATCAAACGCACCAAAACTATGCAACGAATTAAATTGTGTCGTCAAGACAGAGACAGAGAGAGCGAGAGAGATAGAGAGAGCGATAGACAGGCGACTTTATTTTTTCGTTTTTTACTTTTCACTGGAAAACACAGAGCATAGAGAATAGAGAAAGTCAAGAAAAGGAAAAGCCTCGGCCAACTCTGGCGTTCATTGTAGTCAAGGCGCCAAAGCAAGATAAATGGCCCAGAAGTAAACATATTTGGTATGAAAACTGGGTAACTGGGTAAGCAGAGAGTAAGGACATATATATATATATATAGATTCCCTTAACCTCTCAGTCATAGCCAGTCGGCAAGCTCAGCCGCGACGCGTCGGCTGCCAAGTAAAATCAGAGACCTCAGGAGGCAAACAGCAGCAGCAGGAGTCGTAACAGCAGCAGGAGTTGATGATGCGACAGTCAAATGAGGCAGCACAGACTGTCAAGAGTCAGCAGCCATGTCTCTCTCTCTCTCCCTCTTTCCCTCTCTCTCTAGCCTCAATTTAGATTAATTTATGTTGCAGCCAAGCTAGAAGCTCACTTTTCTTTTCTTTTCTTTTCTTTCCCTTTCTTATTTTATTTTTTTATTTTCATGACCAAAAACATTAGCGGAAGTTATTTGGCTTTTGAATTATACAGTTTGTGTGCATAAATTGGCTCTATACATATAATCGACATCTTGATTAGCTGGCATTTCAAATAGCACAGCTCTTTGAATTCGAGTTGGAATTTGAATCGGAATTGCATTGTGTGCGAGTGTGTGTATGTGTCAGTGTGTGTGTGTGTGTTTCTGCCACATTTGGACTGCATTTTTTTATGATTTATAGTTGACATTTTGCTGCTGCTGCTGCTGCGGCGGCTACTGCAAGTGGCGCATAGATTAGTTTATGTTGTGTTGCTGCCTAATACCCTGTAATATAGGCGCAATGGAGGATACTAACTACATACATAGGCACAATCAGATAATTCACTCCTAATATTAAAGCTATTAGGATATTAGATGAAATTTTAGAATCATATTAAAAAAAAATAAAAATAAATTTTAGATATTAGCTATTGTTAATGAATGTGCGTTTTGTTCAGTATAATTTATTATAAATAAAAACACAAGAAAATATATTAAATTAAATTAATAAATTTATTAAATTATAATTAAATTTATATTCATAGATACTCAATAAATTTTTTATTAAATTATATTTGGTATATATTTTTTAATGATGGCTATCTTTTCTTATATTAGAGCTTGTACTTTATCATATTATATTCATATTTATTCATATTCATTTCATATTTGTTATATTAGAGCTTTTGTTTGTTATATTTTGTTATATTAGAACTCTTACTATATTATATTATGTTCATGTTAATTTGAAACAGGAAGATTTTTTATTGGATCATTATACATACATCTGCTTTTGGTCTAGGATATCTAGCTGTGCAGGTTTCAAATTTTTTAAAAGTTTTATAAAATATATTTTGTGGTTTTGGCTTCAACGGGATTTCACATTTGTTTTGGTATTAAAAATAAACTCGTTTCGTTGTATGTTTTTGAAAGCTTTTAAGTTTCGTTATTTATACTGAATGTATAAATAAATATTTTTATTTGGAAATTCAATCAATATTCGATGTATTTATTGACAACTACTCTACTAATAACAATTTTCATGCCCTGGGGTCCAAGCGACTGTGTGATGCACTGTCAATTAGCTGTCGAATTTCCTTTATTGGAATTTTTCATTATTAACTTGAGATTCTCTTCCTCTCTCTCTTACTCTAAGTAGTGTTTTTCTGAGGTCTATATTTCAAATCTATAGAATATAGCAGACTATATGTGTGAAGTGTAGGATATAAAGTTTATAGACTGAATGTTTTTTGTTATCCATTGAGCTTGAGTGTCTAGAGTTTAAAAGTAATTGATAGGCTTAAAATAATATTGCGCTATGAAAATCTCGTAAATGCGATGATATATTTTGATTTGTGACTTGCATTTTGTATAATGAATAAAAAAGGAGATAAATGCATAAAAATATACAAAAATTATATAAATAATATATAAATAAATAAATTGTTAAATGAATTTAGTTCAAAGTTTTAGTCTCTCTTCATTTCAGTTCTTCTAATTGGATATTGCAAATAGGTTTAAGTTTATTTGTTTATTTTAATTTATTATTAATTCGTGCACAATTCTCTTCGCTTCTGGAAACTTTGAACAATTTTCGTTTGTATTATTTTTCGTAAGTTTATTCATTTCGCTCGAGTTTGTATGAGTCGAAGTGCAGTTAGTTTTTCCTGTTTTCTTAATTTCCCTTGCCTAAGTTTGTTCATCTTCTGCTTTTGCTCGGCGCTTCCCATCAGCTATGCAGTTGCTCATTTCGGTTGGGGCCAAAACTTTAGACTCAGCAATGAGACTAAGCAAAAGTGAGAGAGAGGGAGAGATTGAAAACTTTCTGGCAGATCTGAACCGTTGAATCGTTCCATTTCAAGTGCTCAACTGTTTTGGGCCATGTTACTGTAAAATCTGTTCAAAGTCAAGTTGGATATGTAAGACGCTTATCCTTGTCTTTCTTTACACACATAGGGATACTCACACACACTGACACATACACATACTTATACGTGTCTAAGCTCATTGGCACTTTGGCTACACTGTCAGATGCAGCACCGCAATCAACTTTAAACCCTTTGAAGAAAAACTCTGCAAGGAAATCCAAACAGAAATCCCGCTTTTAATTAGATTTATGCCCAAGTGGCCAATACAAAAACAACACACACGCACACACGCACATACATACACACGTGCCGAGCTTTGAAGGGCCCCTCAGGGATTTGCACGCTGGCATAAGCAAACACAAGGAAAAAAAAAACAATAACAAATAAGAAGAAAATTTGAAATTTTTGTCAGGCCAAGAAGAATGACGTCCGTTAGCCATTGAAGGGCTACCAAATCAAAATAGGGTTTTACAGGTGTGCAAGTTTTCACTGTGGAATGAATATGTAGTTTTTGTGGTAGAAATTAAATTAAAAATGTAGAAGAAAAAGTAAAGAACTTAAAATCTTAATGAATTAATATTAGAAATCTGTCCAACTTATATTTTTATATACATATATGAATATATATGAATATACATTTATCTATATCTCTTACTTACATCTTCTAACTCTCTCTCGGTTTTATTTTCCCCATATATATTTCTATTAATCTCCGTCTTTTTATTTTTCCGTCATTTTTTTTATCTATATGCCTATCAACCTCTATATTACTACACTCTCTATCCGATTTTACTGTTATTTCTCTCTCTATCTCCCTCTCTCTCACACTTCCACTGCCCCTATCTCTCTGTTAACTCAGCTTAACAAATCTCTTGCTTTAACAGCTGTTACTTAACAGGTTTTCCTAGTCTTAGCTTGAACTGATTTTTGAATGCATGAATGGAGCTTTGTTGCCATTATCTAGAGCAAATTAATGTGCGCGCTATTGACGCCATTGAGCTCTCGCATTGTCGTGTTCGGGGAGCCGGCTGTCAATTACGTAAATAGGTCTCCGGATATGCTGAAATGTTCCCAGTGCAGTAGTCAAAAGTTAATCAAATCAATGTTTGCCGGTCTTATCTTAGTTACGTGTCTATTTGTTATTTGTCAGTCACTAAGCTACTTCATGTATGTCAATATGGGCCCAGGTGGAGCATCCAGCCCCTCCCCCTCCCCCCTCTCCCCTCTCGCCAGCCCTTGCCCGTCTACGGCAACCTCTTGGCATCGCTTTGAGGAAGCAACCAAACCGAATGACCAAGTCGACCGACTCGACCGCTCGCCCGCCCTCTGCCCCGAGTGCTTTGTTCTTACACTTGACTGGCCACATTTGCCAACTGTCTGCCATCTCGCTCTCTCACTCTCTAGCCCTCACTCCCTCTCTCTCTCTCTCTCACTCTCACTGTCGGTCTGTGTGTGTGTTTGCGTACCTCGGAGAGCTCGATTCAGGCTCTGTGTTTGAGCTCAGTGCATGGTTCATCTAGCTTACCTAACACCATTTCCAATTCGAACATAAAATCGAACTGGGACAAAGACATTGGAATTGAAATCAAAAGGAAAACCAACAACGACAACGAGCATCACAATGGGAATCGTATGAAAGCGAGAATCGAATGGGCATCGAACCTCGCAACTGCAAAAATGAAAACCAGGCAGCCAAATCGAAAGCCACTTTCCACATTCGTTTCTCGCATCGCCAAGAGCCAGCTGTAACTGTAGATATTATGGCCAAATTACACAAAATTGAATTGAACTGGGCTGGCAGGTGGAAAAGAAGAGACTTGAAACATATTAAGGAATGATTTATCTAGTTTATAAAGATGTTGGAGCAAAGCGATGCATGACGAAGAGAAGTTTAACTTTAGAGATAATATAACTTTATACATACATGGCAACTAGTTCATAAATAAATAATAAATTTTATTATATTTTATATCTATATTATATTATATATAGTAATTTAGTTAGGCATTAAAATATGGCAAAAGTTTCTTATCTATTTTTCAGCTAGCTTTAGGTGCCAAATTTATTCGAGGCAAAGTGGAGGCTATGATAATAAGTCCTTCTTTTTATAGGATTCGATGAACCCATCTTAAAATCCTCTACATATTGTGAAATAGTTATATAGCAAAATAAAAATATAATTAGGTCACGAAATATGTTTTGTGAAACAGATATGCAGATAAAAAAAAAAAAAACAAAAACAAAAAATATTGGTTAGTCCCTATTTTTACAGATTCGAGATTTGGATTTAGTAGAGCTCTATTTTGAACTAAGTGAATTTTGAGGCTTGAGGATTGTATAGCTCCAAAGAGTCATTCCCTTTAAGATGGCTGGGCTAAATATGATGGATTTATTGAAATTTCTTTTTGGACCTTCAAGTGAATTGAGATATGATATATATGTAGTTATACAAGATGATGATACACTATCAAGTCAAAACTATTAGAAAAGCTAAATATATATATGTATTTATAAATTTAATTTTTTTTTGTTAATTGAATATTTTTTTAAGCAATCCTTCTGCTGTTTTGGTGGCAACTGTATTTAGGTTTTTGGCGAATCAAAAAATCCATAGAAATGATATATGTATATTATTGAATACAATGCTATAAGAGATACCTGTCAGATTCAATAAAGTAAACTTAGTTAGACAAGTATAGATTAAGCTTTCAAACCTCTTCAATCTCAGGCATTTGCCTGCCCCAATTCCATCTCCATTAAATTCTCAAAGAGCAATGGGCATTTCTTACAAATTGAAAGCTACATTTATCTCTCAAAATATATGTATATATTTATGGCTATTTATAGTTGTGAGTGCGCACTCAGGCAGCAGCAGGTGTGTTGGCCATCAGCTGAGCCCAGCAGAAGCAACAATTAGAGACGGCTGTAAGTGGAACTTAAAAATGCAAAGCAGACTTTAGGAGCTACGGGAGCTGTCAATTTGCTTAGAGCCGGGCGCAAATGAAGTCATTAATTCTAGCCATCTATACTAGATCAAGCAGAAGTCGTCGAGGGAAGGGGAGGGGGCAGAGAGAGAGGGGAGGGCTCTCTGAGTAAGAAGCATGGGAAGCAATGCCTGCGGTGTTGCCAATTTAATTGTTTTGCAAGCTGTGCGTGTTTTGCATGCCCAAGTGCGGCAGGGCGGCATTGGTGTGGGCGTGGGCGTGGTCCGGCATTGGGATGTAAACACTAATTTGTGCTTGAGCATTGCCCGCACGTAGGCGCGAGCAGCCGCCTTTTAATTAGCCCACGAGCCGAACTCTTGGCCAAGCGCACTCGAGTGACGAGCAGGAGTCGGAGCACTTGGGCTCATCGCACTTAATTAACCTGGCCCGCTGATATAGTCGGATAGAGTGTGTCTAGTTTTAGTCGGTGCCCGATGGCAGCCAGCTTTACCTATGGCATTATGCATGCATCGAGCGTGGGCGTGGCAACGATTTCAATTTCGAACTTTGATGGGCGAAAACTTCAAAGTGCCGCCAAATGCAAACGAACTGAAATGAAATGTAATTGTGTTTTACAGTTACGCGACGGAAGTGCAGTTGCTGTTGTTCGAAGAGAGAGAGAGGGTGGGAGGGAGAGAGAGAGGGAGAGAGAGAGGGATACATTGATTACAACATTATGCAGCTGCTACAATATATGCCAGCTGTCAGATACTCTAGCTTTCTTTATGTATGTCCCTCTCTCGCTTCCTCTCTTTCCCTCTCTCTTGCTGTGTCTCTCTATAGATATAAACGCCAAGTCAATGCTAAAATTATATTCGAAATTCTTGGCTTTAAGGCAGCTTAAGGCAGCTTGTTTTGTTTCTATTGGGTCACAAGTTTTATTGAAGGAAAAACACACAAAAGGCACAAGTCTGGTTAGCTACGACTGCTCGATACTCTATCTACAATAATAGATACTTCTATATGTGAGAAATACTTTCATGTGTAGGGTTGGCTAGACTTTCAACTTCAAATGTACAAATTTTGCATAATACCCTGTAATACTCAGTATAAATACAACTGCGGCTAGTAACAACCTGCCTTTGGAAACGGTATATATGCCCAACAAAAATGCAGGTTTGAGCTGCAGAAAAGAAATGGCTGTCGGCATTCAGAGCTGCGTGAAAAATTAGCCCCATTGCCGTTCGCTTTTCAGAGCAGAAGCTGTTGTTCAACTACTCTTTTTGTGTTTGCTGCATACGATACCCTGTACAGGAAATCACATATCATTTGCAGGGTATATTTGAGGACACATTAAGTATAAATTCAGTAAATATATAAATTTACACAAAAGATTTGATGATGTTTGCTGCTTTGCAAAGTGAATGTGGGCTATCTACAATTTAAATTTTAATATGGTATACCGATTCTCCATTTATAGTAACTATTTTCCATAGGCTTATTTTTCAAAATAAATTTTAGAATATTGAATGCAGAATAAATCAGAATTCATTGGACAAAATGTAAAAGACAATTGCTGAAATATTGCACTGGGAATATTCAATATTTTAAGAGAACGTGAGGCGTGCGCTATGCTAATGGTCGTGCATATTTTTAAATAAAAGGTTTAAATAAAACCTGGAAAATGCTTAGCATTATAGTAAAGTTTACATTTTGCAGCAAAACAAACCTAAATTCGGTTGCGCGTATTCTAGGTTATTTTCATAATATCCATAGACCTACCGTTTAATTATCCTAAAATCAAATATCATTGATAAAATGTTTCATAGCAAAAGAAAGAAAATCATATATACAACATTCTTTGCTCATATGGTCCCATTCTAGGGTATTATTGCGTGTCGACTTCCATGCATCAATGCCATATTTTTTGTTCGGTTGTGCCTTTGTTTTCTGACTCACCTAACTGCATATTTAGAGGCGGCTGCCAAAAAGCTTTTGCAGTTTTCGCTGTTGGCTGCGGTGCACATTTCGTGGCTTTTGCGTAACGACGCAAACGACGTCGAGGACGATGGCAGGTGAAAAAGCTGCTAGCACCTGCCTGGAGTAATCAAATTAAGGCGTGGGCGGGGCAGGGGCAAGTTCAGGGGCTGGCCGTTGAGCGTGTGTGTGAATGTCAAAGGTTATGTGTGAATGTCAAAGTGTTAATTGTTCACGGGAAGAGGATTTGCTGCTAATGCCAATAAAAATATGTTCAGGGATATTTGCTGAAACTATTTGCTACTTAAGGTTTAAAGATTCAAAATCTAATTTGCATGCAAGCTGGTCCGGTCCGACGTATCCGCCTCATAATTCCATATACCAAGCTTGTCGCAGTTGATTTGCAGCCACGTGAAAGCAAAGGCCCAGCCCTAGGCCTTAGCTGGGCTCAGGTTCGGTCGCATTGCCCACAATTCGAAAGATTTTCCCAATCACATTTTGTGAGTCACACACACACACACACACGCACGCACGTCTGACCCGAAGCGAATAAAAACAAATGTGAAATGTGCAGTAGTATGTGTGTGTGTGTGTGTGTATCTTCTGATTCTATAGCAGAGACACAATCCCTCGGTGTGGCAAAAGTGCATGGCGTCCCTTTTTGCATACACTTGAGAATTTCAAAAATTTCACGTGAATAACTGTTGTTTCTCTCTTTGCTTTTGCTTTTGCCATTGCTGTATTTGCCCAATCTCACACACACACACACACACACACACATGCTCCCTCTCTTTCTCCCTCTGTGTTGTTTTTGCGTTTGTCATCGAAAATGTTTTGCTGCTTACCCAGCGCAGCCAATTTGCAAGCCACGTCCTTACGGTTTCTCCTCGTTCCTACTCGCTCGCACACATGCTCGCTTACGGTCAGCTTCGCTTTGGCTCGTGCTGGGCGTAGTTTTTGTGCGATGAAAGAAGCCGCAAAATAAAAACTGTAAATTTCTTGTGAACCACATGCGATTTTAAAATGGTAAACAATGTTTGATATGCTCCCAGAGCAATGGAGCAGAAGTGGGAGAGGGATGGGAAGAGGCAGAGAGCAAGAGAGCGTAACCGAGCTGGATTTACACAGCATACAAATACATGTACATGTATATGTATACATCTTCATATATATACAGTATGAGCAAGCGAGAGAGAGATATGTAGAAGTTGAGCTTTTGCCCTTGAGGCAAACCAATTAAATTACTCCAAACGCAAATTGGAAACACAAAAAATAAAACAAATAAAAGAACAACAGAAAAAAATTGAGTTTTGTGAACTGCCAACGGAATTTCGCATATTAATTAGCAAACAAATTATGAATTAAAACGCTGCAAACATTTCAGTCTCGCTGTCATAAATTAACCCAATTAAAAATTGTCGCACCATCATTACATTTGTTCGGCACGACAATAGAGATGAAACAGATGGACTTGGCTGACAATTAAAGTGATTTGCATGCAGAAATAGCTTAATTAATGAATAATTGAGAGGCGTTTGTTTAATGTTTGTTAGATTATTTGAAATTGACTATCCTGACAGGATTATGACACATTTTAAAAACTTTATTAAATATTAAATTTAATTAAACATCTTTTTAAACATAAATTATTAAGTTGTTTAGTAAAAGAAAAACAAATGATTTATTTATTTGTTTTTTTGAAATTTCACTACAGTTTAGTTAGAAAATGACAGCAAAAATAGTAATTATTTACTTAAAATCTTAGAAATTTGTATATATTAGAATAATAAATGATAAATACATAGGATAAATTGTTAAATTGAATTAATATTAAATATTATTATATTGAACATTTTCTTTATTTTATTAGTTAAGTTAATTAAATATTGATTTATTATTTAAGACTTAAACAATAAAGTTGATGATTTTTTTAACTCATCATAAAAATGTGAAGCATAATTTTTTTTAAGAGAATTACCAATTTTATATATTTTTACAAAATAAAATCAAGAAGATTAATTACGTATGTTTAGCCAATGTAATGTTTTAGTATATTATATAAATATATAATAAAGAATGGGTTAACCGTTTACTTAAAATACTTTTTAAATAAATTCAATTAGCTAACCTTTTTCCCCTATTTCCATTAGTTTTGTGTTTCATGACTATGCATATCAGAAATTGAATTGATGTTTAAATTTTTAGTCTTGTGCACTAAGTGAAAAGAGTATATTGCTTGTAGGCAATGCTCGTCTGCTTGAGTTGTTGTTCCTGTAGTCTATATAAATGTGCGATGTTGTTAAAGCTATTTAGCTGAAAATGTTGGCAAATGTATAAATAATAAAATATAAAATAATAACCAAGTTTAATTTTACTGTCTGTTGTATATGTTGTAAATGTATACAGTTATGCCCCTTGGAGCTTGTCTAATTGGAAAAGCAATATCTTAGGCCACAAATGTAACGCCACCTCATAGCTATCAAATAACATATTTCTAAGCTGTGGGGGCGACAATCAAAGAATTTTTCATGGCTCATATATACCAATTAATCCAAATATTGAATTCATTGAATTCATGATACCCTAAACGAGTATTTTGCAATCGCCTATGCCCGACTGTCAGCTCTTTACACACTAAATGCTTCTGCAACGAATGCAGATTGAGAGTAGATATATGTGTATAATATATGTATATATGTATAAATATATACATATATAAATATGGTATACAGTTGTCGGCCAAGTCTTTAACAAAAGAAGTGCAACATTTTCTACCACATCTGAAATTCGAGCTGCATTTTCAAAGAACTTTTCAAACAGATTTTATATTTATTATGCATTTCACTTTGCATCTTGAGTTTTGCTTTAGCAATTAAAAATTCTAAGCATTTGTGCGTAATTGACAAAGTTGTTGCCAGTCTGGCGAGTTGCTAGGTGAACGGCAGATGTCTGCGTATCTGATGGATGCAGGGAAAGGAAAAAGTATCTCAACTCGGGCAAGTGCTGCTTATCTTCCACTCATCGTTCGCATGGCAGCCATGCATAAAATTCTAATGATAACATGCGATGCTCTCTGCCATTCAGCTGTGAAATGAGTTGGCATGCCAGACAGCAGGAGCAGGAGCAGGAGCAGGAACGGGGGCGGGAGAAGGGGGTATTGGCAGCAGTTGCCAATAAAATGTCAGCATGAAATCAAAGTCATCTCCACCTGCGCCTCCCCTCCCCCCCCTCACCTACCATCAAGTAGAAGTCCCGCTGTTGCTTTATCGCTTCGTATCCCTATTTTCACAGCTTTCCATTTCACTTAACATAAGTATAAAGTAAAGTAATAGGCACACACACACACACACACCCACACACTCAGTTTACATATGGATGCTTCCATTTTTCCCCCCCTCGGGTTGGCTGGCAGCACTCCCTGCGCAGTTACTCTAAATTTCTGCCACATTTTGTTAGCTTTTCCCCTTTTCAGGTCAGCTTCGTTCAGTTTGTCAAACAGTTAACAGTTATGTGTATTTGATAAATCAAAAGTATTGCAAACATAATTTCGCTTTTACGTAATTCATATAAATTATCCAAGTGAAAAAAGAAAAAAAAGTCCCCGAATTTAGATCTCGCTAAATGTTGCCACTGAAGAGGCGTAGCATGTCTGGAGATATATTGGACTCGAACTACACAAAGTATGGCGATTCGCCCAGCAATGTGGCCCACATCAGGCCCATACAGGAGGCGGGCGATATGCTGACGGCCGAGACGGAGCCCAAGCGCCTTCGATCCGTTTCGGTGGGCACCTCGACCCTGTTCGACAGTGCCAGCGGGCGGTTCAGCGAGAGCAGTGCCTGCTTATGCCCCCGATGCCTGCTGCAGCGGAGTGGGACGATGATGCGGCACCAGAAGTCCGTAACGGTGCTGTGGCAACGGCGCTGGCTGGCGACCAGCAGCACCTCGCTGTGGCCGCGATCTGTGGAGGCGACCACGGATCTGCGGGCCAGGCACCATCGCGAGATAATGTCAAGGCAAACGTTTCTGCTGCACGGCCTCTTCATACTGCTCAAGGAGCGGCGCCATCGACGCTACCCAAACGACTTGGCCAACCGATCCCAGAGCGAGCTCTGCCTGGTCAGGAGCAACAGCAGAGCGCAGCCGCTGCGCAGCATACGCAGCCTGACGACGACGATGGGATCAGGAAGTGCGGGCACTGAGAGCAGAGCGCAAATTGAGCAAACTGAAAGCCAAAGCGAGATCATAGCTGATGACGGTGCTGCTGCTCCATTGGCCGGGAATGCTGCTCACCCTCTCACAGCTGTGGTGCCCCCCATGCGGCAGTTTCCCAACGAGGAGCAGCCTGGACAAGATCCACCTGAAGCGCCACAGGGCGCAGGATCAGTCGACGGAAGCTTCTGCTTGCTAGGTATCCGCTCGGAAACTCCCCGCTTGCCTCTCGCCAGGTCAAAGTCGGCCGATGAACTGCTGCATTGTCGCCGTGGACTCAGGCTCAAGTTGGCCTTGAACCTAATCAGCTGCCGCAGCTTCTTACGCCACTAGAGTCTTTGTGCTTCTATTTCTATATATACACATATATCTTATATATATGTGTATCTTTTTTTTTGTAACTCCGTGTTGTCTCTACAATTTTTATTGCCATTTGGAATAAATACAATTAAAATTTAGTGTACAATTAAAATATATATACATAATAAGTCGAAAAATGGTTCTGGATTTTGGGTTCCGCTTAAATTATCAGCCTATTGAAAAAGTCATATCGCAGGAGTCTAAAGAGATTAGAATGTTATGGATTTGGAGTACTGTAGAGCATATGCAGGATATATGATACATAATGCTTTACTTGCTGATCTGACCGTTGATTTAGAATTCGAGCTTAGTGCAAGAAATTACACAAATTTCTTATTATATAAATTTCCTATATCAACTGTTTGCTATCTATCAGTGCCGTAATATAAGAGTTTTACATATAGATCTAATGAAAAGTATTATTGCGTAAGTTATTTTTATAGGTCTATATATGATCTAACTGCTTAGCCTCAAGAGATATTTCAATTTAATTTTTGTTTTCAATTGGATTTATTTATTTATTTTTAATATTGAAAGTAAAAGTTATGATTTTTACTTTATAATTAATATGTATTGTATTATTTTTATCATATAAAATAATTTTAACATTCTAAAATAATTTTTTTTAATTATTCAAAATATTATTTTTTTTATTATTTTTATTATATCCATATATCAGTATACATATACGTATATGCATAATAATACATGTATCTAACTTTCCAGAATGCGTATCTCAGCTTCCGCTCTAACCTATGTTTAGTCGTTTATTTTTCTCTGCTTCAATTTTGGTGTCACATTTGCACCTGTGGCTGTGGGCGTGAGCGTGGGCGAAAATTATTTTAGCTGTTGTTTTTGTTGTTGTTGTTGTTGTCTGTCTGTCTGTGGAGTGACACATTTGAATATGACAGCAGAACGCTGCAGGGCATAACAGCTGCTGTGGGCGTTTTTCCTTTTTTTAGATTTAGGGCGTGGCTCGTTGCGTTGCGCTGCACGCGTAGCATTCGAGATTTGAGCTGTGAGAGCTTAGCGCTCTGAATACTTGAAAATCATTTGGCATTCGACGCTCCAGTGACACGGATTTCAAGGCAATTCAAATGCCGTTAGCTTCAGGTGTGTGCGTGTGCGTGTGTGCGTGTGCCTGAATGTTGATTGCATATGAATCTCAGATACATATATGGCACTGAATGCGAATTGGCCAAAAGGAGTAGAAAAAAAATATCCAAAACGCTGATAATTTAAAGGGCATAGACGCACGTTTGACTGGCGTCAGGTGCGTCGGGTGGGCAGAGGTGGGTGAATTCGTTGATAATACTGTAACTAAATGCCAATTGGCTAAAGTGAAACGTATGGAACTGTTAACAATATTCGCTTAATCGAATGCTAAAATTAAACGTGAAATTTAAAAAGAACCCACACTAAACAGTTAGTTTTTACACAAGCCAAAAAGCTCTGCAACCGAATGAAATTAAGCGTAAAAAACTGGAGGAAGCTAAAACTGCATGACATTTTTAATTATCTGGAACAAGCGCATTTAGTACACAACACACGCACACACACACACGCACGTACGCTTGCAAATGAGTTGCTCAGACTAATACACACACACACGCACACACACAGCCACACACGCACACGCAAAAAATCGTTGCATACTTTGCGGGCTGCTGGGCATTTAAATGAACATTTTGCAGCTAACTGCATGTGTAGAAGGAAACGGAGTGAAAAACACCAACACTCGCACACCCACACACACACATATTGGCTAAACACATTAGGCACTGGCAGAGTATGCCCGGCTAGCAGTCACCCTGGGCACACGAAAATAGAAGCTAAATGGAACAATTTGGAAGCATTTCTTGTAATAGTTAAGCATTTCTTGAACCACTTTCAGATACACTGGCATAATATATATAAAGTGGCATAATTTATATAAATATTGTCAAATTTGTTATAGAGGTATAAAGCACTTAGCACACATACGTAGTTAAAAGCAAGAAAGAGCCATAGAGTGTTACTAGTATGATAGGTAAGATTCAAGGGAATCTCTGCAGATCTGGAAGTTGGTGACGTCTGAATATTCTTCTAGTTGAAATATGACGATAATAAGGCGAAAATTCAGACTAAGGATTAGGTGAGAGACAAGTTTCATGAGGTATAAAATGTTTTTTATAGTATAAACAATCTCGACCATTGCTTAAATTCATTCAATAATAAAAACAAAATAGGGTTAGAAAATGTACATATGTATGTATATAAGTATTATATCTTAATTTCTTTAAAAGCAAAGCCAGACAAGAGTCTGGAGAACGGAAAAAGAGTGTAGATTGTCTTTGCTTTATAATCCCCCAAAGTACTAGAAGACTAATAAAATATGTATACCAAATAAATAGATCAAATTATACTATACATTTCGCTCTGATTATAGCTACTTAAAAAATATTTGATTTTCATCTTTTGGCAACCAAAGTGGAATATACAAAATGTCTGTCAAATAAATATATCTAGTATTTTTTATTTAATATATGCATATTTTTATCTATCAAATCAAACTCTCTTAACACCCAACCGACTTCTTCCTTAACCCCGTTAGGGCTTGCAGGGTATCAAATGTGTTGTAAGAATGCGAGAAAAAAATTCATACGAAAAGCAGTTTACATGCTTTTTGCTGTTTTGCTCGCAGACGAGTCGAAAGTTTAATGAAATATTTGCTAAATTGCGAAGAATTTCCAAGGGCTTTTCACCATTGTATATATGCAGTTTTACTTTTTTTCTTACTCTCTCGCACTCTCTCGCTTTTCCTGTAATTTTTGCTAAATTTTTACACCGTGTGTTATATAATTGTTAATTAAAGTCTGGCAGCTCCGCGTAAATTTTTCAATTCATACCCAACGAATTATGGAAAAAAGGCGAAATGTGCAAAAGCTGTGAAAAAGAGTTGGAGGCAAATTCAAGCGTAATCAGCTTTGCTTTAATGCTCCACTGCAAAAGCCGACAAAACCTGGCATAAAGCCCCCCTCTACACCAAGGGGCTACAAACGGCTATAAAAAGGCTGAAAAAAATATGCCTTTTTATGGCAACTTTTGTTGCTGCTGCTGCTGTGTGTGTGTGTGTGTGTGTGCCTTATATACAATATATACATTTTTTATTAAAACATTTCAGGACATGTACATATATGTATGTGTATGTATGTTTTTTCTACATACACAAAGAATCAGAAAGAGCCAAAGAAACTCGCAAATACGCTGCCTATAATAATTGGTACAGTTATTAAAATTGAAAGTATTACATAATAAACTATAATAGAAGAGATGCTAAAAAACAAGTATATTTTTTAATAATCATAAAAAAAAAACAATATGAAATATATCTAAAATAGATTGAAAGTGCTATAAGAAAATATATATATTGAAAAATATATTTAACATACATAATTTCAGATATTTTAATAAAAATTTATTTTCTTTATATTTAAATTATTTTTTATAATGCTTTTTAGCTTAATTATAAGAAAATTTTATTAAAATTGTATCTAAATATAATATATATTACTTATAGAACTCTATAGCTTAGCTCGGCCTTAGTTCTTTATAAAATACTCTTCTATTATATACAGCATTTTTCTCTTAGCTTAAATTAAAATATGATTTAGGTATCGGATAGTTTAACTAGTCCAGCTACTGCTCTAGAGGCTGAGCAAGAAATAAGGCTGAGCTTGTGCAAGTGAAATGTAGAAAGCGAATTTCTTAGGCTTTATGAAATGCATTTGACCTAATTTTATTTATGCGTAAAAAATGAAAAATATACAAGTTGAGCAAATGACGTACTCTTACCATTCGACTTTATGATAAAAAGTTAAAAAAGAGAAATAACCAGCCAAAAATATTATAGTTATTCATTATGTATTTTAAATCAATATAATATTAAATGAATAGCAAACAATAATATAATATTAAACTAAAACTAACTAAACTAAAATTTATTCGTTAAAAAAATATATATATAAAATATATATATATAGCGTTTACTTTATTTATAGGAAAACTAAAGTATTCTTTTGAGATGTTTGAACTCATTTGGTATTGTTAATATTATTAAAATAATGTATTTTTTAATTTTTATTTTTATTTATGATGGATCTTATGAATTATATTTTATTAAGACTTTTTAATAATTTATTAAGACTTTTTAATAGTGTTTAATTTTTAATTCGATTTTTTCTTCAAGGTTTTTACGAAATATTATTGATATTATTATTACTTAAATATTAATCCATTTATGCTATAAGCCAATATACTTTACTTTAATACAGCCTTATCCAAGTGCAATATCATGTCGCTCGCTGAGAGAGCATCAACCTATGAGCAAATATAAATATATCGATAATTTATATAGTCATATGCATGTTGTTCAAGGGCCCTTTAGTCGCGGCAGCTGTGCATTTAACGGTTTAATTAATAACAGCAAAGAGAAAACAAAATATAATAACAATGTATCACCGAGTTGACGACTCGACGTGCCATATATACGAAAACGGAAATCAGGCAAGGCGAAACGAGTTGCTTGAAGAGCAAGCCAATGTTATTAAATTTTATTTTAACTTTTCTCTTTTTACTGTTCCTTTTTAAGGATTTGCAAATACTACATTAATAATATTCAGCCGGCATCCAGTTAATTGTTAGATGAGCTTTTTATTAACTGTTTTCCGTTCGTTTCGTTTGCGCAACTCTCGAGCCGCCGATTTGAGAACTGGCAAAAAGCGGCCAAAAGTGCAACTTGATTTATTTATTTTATTCTAAATAGGAGAAGAAGCAGAAGAAAAGTTTGCAGCGCTGCGAATATTTGTGCAGCACTTAAAAGTGTGCGCCAAGTGAAAGAGCTAGAGATGGAGCGCGGAGTGAAAGAGAGAGAGAGAGAGAGAGAGAGAGAGAGAGAGAGAGAGAGAGAGACGGAGAGTGAGATAAGCCACGTTGAAGGCAACTCAAATTAGGCAACACTTTTCATTTCTCACAAGAGAAAACGACAAACTTGTCCGTCCGTCCGTCCCTCCGTCCGAGTATCATCCAGCGTCAAAAGGCGACTTTCCAAGCGACTTATCGCCAACATCCGGACACCAAGTGGGCGAGTAGCGAGAGAGAAGTAACAGTAAATGCCATAGCGAAGTACGTGAACAGTCCGCCCGCACACACACACACACGCACATAATGCAAATGTTGTCGTTAATAAGTTTATCAACATAAAATTTTGCATACATCAAGGCGCACAGGCCATAGGCGAATGCCCCGCATTGTCCCCTTAGCCCTCAAGCAAGTTCGCAAATAATAAAGCAGACTTGATTTGCTTTTTTTTTGTTGTTGTCTGTTTCATCTTCTTCTTCTTCTGTTTGGGGTGAATATTTGTTGGTTGGCTTGTCAAACCGAAAATATGTTCCAGCCGCACGATCTGCTGTCCCTGTCCCTCCGATGGCGCTTATCTCCGTCGATTGCGACAATGTGCTGGTCGATGCTCGGCTGGCGTTTCTGTTAATGTCTGTTGACATGGAAAAGCCTAAAGTTATTGTTTGCAAACACCATTTGCCTGACCTCGACCCGGCTGCGTCGTGTTGTAGCCCACAGTCATAGCCAGAGTCAGAGTGAAAGCCACGCCCAGCTCACAAAGCTACATAATTTGCCTCTCTGCTGCTGCGGCTCCTCCTCCCCCTCCTGCTCCTGCTGGGCTTTGCCTGGGTTGCCTAATAAGCGGCTCAAGTGTTGGCCTGGAATTAATGTGCTCACCTCGGCCACTCGGCCACTCCAACTGTCACCGAATGCTGTTTGCTTATGTGTTTATCATTGCTGGCCATCCAAAAGTTACATTTACCGGACATCAAATGGCCCTGAGTGCAAAACTTTGTGTGTGTGTGTGTGTGTGTGTGTCCTTCAGTCAGCCCAGGCTATCATAGTTGCTGACTAAGTGCGTTTACTAACGAACCAGCTTGTTAGCTTTGCGTAACATTCGGAGAGCTCTCCATTAAAGCTAAATCAACAGTTTTAACTGCATTGGATTCTCTACCTTACATTTTTTTATTTTTTTGATTGGGCTTCGATAAAGAGGAATGTATGAAAATATGTTAGAATATTTATTTTTGGACTGTTCAGAGTGAATTTTAATCTCAAGAGTTTTAGTTCAAAAGAAGTTCCATGAAAATGTGTATAATGGACATTGAGGGGCGTGGCATCGAAATGGAATAGATGCCTAACCGTTTCGTCAGTAGATAGATGAAATAAAAGGATTAAAAATTTTATTTTTGTGGACCATTAAAGTAGAATTTGATCTCTTTTATACCCTAAACCCATTGAAAATGGGAAATCATGGTATATTGGTGTTGTTGAAATGTATGTAACAGGCAGAAGGAGGCGTGGCAGATCCCACAAAGTATATATACTCTTGATCAGAGCCACGAGCAGAGTCGCTTTAGCCCTGTGCGTCCGTCCGTTTGTCCGTATTTTTCAACGCGTCGATCTTAGAAGATATAACACCTAGAGAGGTGGAATTTTTTTAAATATACGTATTTACAGTGCGAGTTTCGAGCTTATTTTAAAATAATCGATAACTCGATCATTTGTATCGATTAAAACCCTTTTCGTAAATCAGATATCTGCCTCTATGAAATAAAGTCTATTTTGTATGCTATAAAGTGGTAGAGTGTATTGCCCGAGTTTCAGGAACTGGTCCACTTGGCCTTCACTTGATGCAGCTCTCAAATGGGAAAACTATTCAAAGCTGATAAATTCATGTGAAGTGTCATCAATGCTGGAACTTCGGGCACAGCAAAGCCATTACTCTTTGCCACACATATACATAGATACACTCATGCATACACACCCACACACACACACACCCATAGACAATCTCTTAACGCGCCATTGCCCAAAGGCCCAAAACGCTACACTTTTTGGCATTTACTAAGCTCGCAGATCTAACGGCCTGCCATTTGGTAGGCTTCTGTCCATTTCCATTGCCATTTTCCATTTCCATTTGTATATAGAGATATATAAATATTTATGTATGTGTATATCAGTGTGTATATATGCCATTTCCATTTCTATTTCCATTCGAACTGGCTTCACTCAAATTTCTATTTCTGTAGCCAAGCTCCACTTGAAGCTGCTGATTGATAAGCGGCTATAATAAATGCCGTTATTAGGCAGTGGCAGCCGCAAGAGGCACAAACGAGCAAATGATGCGTTAATAAAAGTCCAACGCGCCCAGCCCTGGAGTGGCCAAAGCCCAAATATAGAACTGGGCCTATTCTTTGAATATTAGACAAATAAATAGATAAATCTCTCTCTCTCTCTCTCTCTCTCTCTCTCTCCTTGGTTTCACTTTGATTCGATTTCATAGAATTTGACAGAACATTGGGCAATTCAATGCGCTCTTGGCGCCTCAGGCTCCGTCAATGGAAATGACATGGCCAAGTAAACGTGGATGACAAATAGTTCAGTTGGTCTGATTAGCCGCCAGCTGGTCCAAAATTTGTCGTTGGCCGTGATCCAGAACGGAACCCATGCAAATCGTGTAGGTCCTTCTCCCCTCTCGCAGCCTGTATCCCTTTTTGATTGTAATTATTGTACAGCTGGCGGCAGCAGAGGGTGTCGTCGCCACTACCACAGGGTGTAGCTCCAAATTTGTGGCAACATCAAATTTTGTATGCTAATTTCAATTAAAAATCGTGTGCGGCAAGCTTCCTCCCATTCGTCCCCTTCCACTGCCAGTCAGCTTCAGCTCAGTCAATGAGCGCAAGGTGCCAAAAGTTGTTTCAAAAGTACTTTAGCTGCTCGGCACAAAGTTTCTATTGACTGCCATGACAGGCAAATGAATCACTCAACAGAAGACATTGACATTACGGGGCAGCTCCAACCTCGGCAACATCAGCAGCAATGGGGTCAACTGCCCCCAAACAAACGAAATGGAACAACAATGAAATGCGTTTATTTTTAGCCTTAGCTAATACTTGGAACAGACTCTACCAGGAATTACACATGTCCTCCAGCACGAGTCGGTGCTATTTAAGGAGAAAGTTTGCTGGAGTTCTTGATTGTTGGCGGGACACAGGGTATATGGGTTCGGGGTATTTATAAAGATGGTGAGAAATAAGTTAGAGTGAAGATTTAAATAAATCAAAATAAATGAAGAGTTTATATATAGAGAGTATATGTGCATATGCATATGATGGATATATAGAGAGTATATGTGGGCTATATTGCTTTTGTGATATATATATCTTGTTCAAACTACATTGACAATTTGTTTAAAAAAATATCTAGTATACAAATCTATATAATGTATCAATAAATGTCACATTTTTTCTTTTTTTCAGTTGACAATATTTCGATTGATTGGCAACTTAGAAATCTCTTTATAACAACATGAAATATATGTAAGTAAATTAAACACTAATTTATTTAAATTTCCAAAATGTAAATTTATGTATATTTGTATATATCGCATATAAAATATTTCTGGATATCATTAATTTGCACATATAAATAAAATTAATTTTATAAATAGAGGTTTTTATTGTAGAGTTGTCTTTCACTTTGTACATAAACTAATGAGTTAGTCTATAGCCTTCATAGCATCCAATTCTAGTTTATTTTGAAATTAAGTCACTTTCCTAGTCCAGAGAATGAAATCCTTTCAGTCTTCTGTACGTTGAGTTGTTGACTAAGCTGGAATTTAAATGGTTTAGATAATAATAATAATTTAGATAATAATAATAATTTAGATAATAATAATAATAATAAGCTCATCCATTGTCACCATCTTAAAGTAGGACCATTTCCAACGAATCATTCAGCGGCCTTAGCGCTTTAAATCCATCATTAAATATATACGTTTAAAGCATATGTGATAAATTTCAATTTAATTTTTTATGTCCCTCATTTTTTCCCATATTCCCGGACTCGCGTTGAGTCAATTCAAACAAATGCGAATAAAAATTCGCTTAATTTCCTTCTTTATTCAATTTGATTCAACTAAATCAATCAAATTAATGTTGTTGATTAAAAAACGCTTTGCTTAATGGGTATTTAATAGTTGTGCATTGCCGCCGTCTATTTCGTGCTCAAATATTATTTATTTGCTTCGCCTCGCACAACAAATGGCAAATATTATCCCAGCGTATTTCTTGATGTGTGCGCAAAAAATAAATAAAATAAAATACGATATTGTTGGGAGTCAGCGTGTAGACCAACTAGAGAGAGTATAAAATCTCGCTCACACACACACACATACTTTGATACAATATGGCATTCAGAAAGGCCTTTGTCTGGTTTCACTTCTCTTTTTTTTTTTGTTATTTAAGAATTGATCAGGCGTTGAATTTGCTTTCACTTGTATTTTATTTTACTTTCATCCTCTCACGCTTCTCCTCTCTCGCTCTCTCGCTCTCTCCCTCATTTTTTGTTCCTCTGTTCAATTGAGCTATGCTTCAGCTGACCTTCGTTCCTGCCGAGTTATCCACTGCCCAATCAGCCACTATTTCAGCACCCATTCCACATGCAATGTTTTATTGAAATCGATTGCGTAATTGGGCAATTTGTGCTGCTTTTTGGCTGACTGATAATCAAAGCGGCATTCGAGTTGCTTTTGCTTTTAGCCAGCGTATGCGTATTAGCCACAATTAGACGACGTTTGAAATGGCTTTGAGTGAAGCTGCGTTCCATTCCAACCATTCGATCCGAATCGATTCGACTCGACTGAGTCGACTCTTAGCTAATTGAACTTGTCCTGCGGCACAATGTATTCAAATATTCAATATTCTATCTGCTCGCATTTGCAGAATGTACTTATTATATTATTATTACACATTATTGCGCATTGTAATCAGCAAATTGATGAAATTGCCGCATATATCGCGTATAAATAATATGAGCAAAAAAAAAAGAAGAAATAGAAGTTATATAAGAAGTTGAGAAGTGGGCGTAGCTGCAGAAATGCAGAATGGAAAACACGTTTACCCTGATTTCTCATTTTCAATGGGTTCTGGGTATATAAAAAAACAGTTGCGTATTTTTATATAGCGTCTATGAATTCGAATGCTCTATAGACAAAATAAAAAATAAACAAGTAAGAAGGCACTAGTCGAGACTGCTCGACTAGGAGATACCCTGAACCCTCATAGCTGACATTCTAATCATTCTGAACTTCTTTTATGCACGCACACATACATACATATGCATCCACCCTCACGCGCCCGCATATGTATCATATGTATATACATATGTATCACATATGTACATATTATTCTTGTGGAAAGCAAAAATGGGTTTCTAGCTCTAAAGTTGCTCAAAATATACTTTTTTCCGATTTGCACCCGCCCCCAATGTGTGTAAACATACATTTTATTATATATGACTACCAAAGTCAGTGGCTTTACTTTTAGTATTTTTTCGGTATTTTTAGGATATATTTCGGTGTCTTGTGCATTCGTCCGAAACCTTATAACTCCATGACTATTTTTGAATGCAAACTGATTCTACGCATAAATACGCCTCTAACAAGGCAATCCACTTGAAAATCGGATGAAAAGTCCAGAAGATGTAAGCTACCAAAGTCAGAGGCTTTACTTTTAGTATTTTTTCGGTATTTTTAGGATATATTTCGGTGTCTTGTGCATTCGTCCGAAACCTTATAACTCCATGACTATTTTTGAATGCAAAGTGATTCTACGCATAAATACGCGTCTAACAAGGCATTCCACTTGAAAATCGGATGAACAGTCCAGAAGATGTAAGCTACCAAAGTCAGAGGCTTTACTTTTAGTATTTTTTCGGTATTTTTTGGGTATATTTCGGTGTCTTGTGCATTCGTCCGAAACCTTATAACTCCATGACTATTTTTGAATGCAAACTGATTCTACGGATAGATACGCGTCTAACAAGGCATTCCACTTGAAAATCGGATGAAAAGTCCAGAAGATGTAAGCTACCAAAGTCAGAGGCTTTACTTTTAGTATTTTTTCGGTATTTTTGGGGTATATTTCGGTGTCTTGTGCATTCGTCCGAAACCGTATAACTCCATGACTATTTTTGAATGCAAACTGATATTACTCATAAATACGCGTCTTACAAGGCATTTCACTTGAAAATCGGATGAACAGTCCAGAAGATGTAAGCTACCAAAGTCAGAGGCTTGACTTTTAGTATTTTTTCAGTATTTTTTGGGTATATTTCGGTGTCTTGTGCATTCGTCCGAAACCTTATAACTCCATGACTATTTTTGAATACAAACTGATTCTACGGATAGATACGCGTCTAACAAGGCATTCCAGTCGAAAATCGGATGAAAAGTCCACAAGATATGAATTACCAAAGTCAGAGGCTTTACTTTTAGTATTTTTTCAGTATTTTTTGGGTATATTTCTGTATAAGTTTTGTTCTATGCTTAGTCTGTTTAAACTTCCCCCATGTTAGCTGCATAATTGATTCCAATTTCGATGGTCGGTCACATTATCTCCCACTTAGCTAATGTACTCACATAGGTGCAGCTTGTGCCCGGCAGGCGCATAAAATATTAAACAAGTCGCCTTGGCATCGGCCCATTTTGCGCACTTCACATTCGCGGGTTTCGTTTGATTTATGCGCCTTAATGTTGCCTGCTTAATTTATTTTCGTTTCGTTTCGCTTCGTTTCGTTTTCGACGCGTTAATTTGCAAGCGGCAGGCGGAAGGTGGCAAAATGGGTGGAGAGACGACAATTTTGGTAATTTATTCGCTGCGCCCAACATATGCACAATTAGCGAATCGTAAATCTGGGTACATTTGTGGAAGAAGAAAAAATAAATAAAAACCAAAACAATCTACAGTCGTTTAAATCATGTAAATTGATTGCAAGCGAAAATGTATATTAATAACATATAAATATGTATAAAAAAAAGCAGAGAATTTCTATAAAATGTTTGTCGTAAATTTAACAATTTTTATTAAGATATATATAAATAAAAAATTATAAAATATTTTTGACAATTATTGGTATTCATATATTATGTTTTCATTAATATTTACATTCATATATTGCAGCGTATCTTGTCGTTGCGCATACCCGTTCTGTGCACTATTACTAGTTTTTATATTAGTTTTACTTTCTCTCACTTATTACATTTTTCCACTCGCTCGAAACTTTTTGGCTCGCGCAGTTGGCGCCTATTTATTTAGTTTTTTCTCTAGATATACCCTCTTCATTGCTCTGCATGGGGTATGATAAGTTACTGTGGAAGTATGATGCATATCGAAAATGATATAAATCTTGAACAATTACAATTGACATAGATTAATATCTATATATGAATCATGTATAGATTGATATATTATATTATAATATGTAAATAATAAAATATAGAAATTTATTTTACGAAATATATAGCATATATAGCATTTATTATACGAAATATATAGCATAAATATAGCATTCTAGTATTATAAATTATATTTTCTACAAGATATTTACTTATAATACATAATTAATAATTTTTAGCTAAATATGCCTTTAAATATAGTCGCTTACTTCATGTTCCTAACTGGGAAGAAATACACATATGAATATCCTGAAATAGGTGTATTAGCCGTAGTCCAGTTACAATTGTGTTTTTCCCATTTTCTATTGCAATAGTTTCAGCATTTTCTCTGTGTATTTTTCTCTGCTCCATTTTTCGTCTGCTTAGAGAAAAATAAAACAAAACTTTTATGTGTAATGGAAACTTTTGAAAATTATTTTTTTATTCCCCTATTCACTTTTTTTTTGCGCAAGTTTTTCTATTTTACTTTGGCATTGTTACAGCTGAAATGGACTTTGGCCGGCAGCGTTTAAGCTAGAGTGGGGCATTAAAATAAAGAGATAATATGGCTAATAAACAAGATTAGGTAAAGCTAAGGCCAATTGGATATATCTTTTATGAAATGCTGAGCTGCGCAAAAATTTCCTGCTTTATTTTATTTTTATTTTCCAGGGGACAGACTTTAAGTTATTCATGGTTCAATGCCGAGGCATAGGCTTCATTGGGTGACTGTTTTGAAATGCAAATGAGACTGATTAGCACAAGAAACGAATTATGTAACACGCCTCAACGCCCATCGGGCAAAACTTGTCTGAAAACTTGTCGAAAACTATTTACTGCTGCCAGGCTCAGGCTGAGGCTGTGGGTAAAGTCTATGGGCCTGGCCGAAGCAGTTCAGTTCATTAGCATAGTTTACATTGGGGCAGGCAGACAGGCCTCGGCTTTGCCCAGTTTTCGGACATTGTCTTGAGCCGCAGCGCTTGAAGTCTCAAGTCTACTTACATTTCACTTTGCGTTGCATTTCGGTGCCTCCGAGGGCTGCCTCAACTTTGGCCTCCAGCTCATCTTGTGGGTCACTTTGCACAGCAAAACTGGCAGAGCTCTCTTCTCTGCCCATATATAATTATGCTAGAAGCCGAGATGCCATTGTCTTTTCTCAGTACTCTCTTTTTGTTTTTTTTTTGTTTTTATCAATCGAGTGCATGTCTCTCGCATGTCTCATAATATGCCGCACACGTAACGACTACAGGCTGTCGCGCCCCTAGCCACGCCCACGCATAATGCGATAAAAGTGCCTAAAAGTATTCTAAGCTTTTTGACATGTGCGACATCAGCTGAGGCTGAGGCTGATGAGGCAGAGGCTGAGGCTGAGGCTCGCTGGCAGCGCCTGATTAATTGAAGTGGAAAATGTGCCTGCACTTAAAGAAAATAATGATATAGATAGCAGATTATGGGGGGCAACTGATAATGATGATGGGCTCTTAGAAACGTAAGAAAATGTTAGAATTTACAAAAATTACAGCTTGTAAAGTCAAACTGAATGTTTATGTGTGAAAATCTTGCATTTACTAAATTTACAATAAATAGCCTATAATTTCTGTAAGTGCATTTTGCACAGTGTCAGAAGCCTGATTGATGGCACTTGCTTTTAATTAAAATTTATTGTGGCTTACGCTGCGGCTTGGCTGGGAAATTAAATTGCTTGATTTTCGCACAAGAAATGGGAATATAAATGCCCGACAGACGATGCGATGGACGGCGGGACAAACGGCCAGAGATCAAGTTTTGTATAGCTCTGGAGTTTCTAGCAATTTGGCTAAAAGTGCTGCGAGCATTTAGTTCTGATTTTGGTTTAAGCATTATTTTAAAAGCTTTTCGCTTTGCTTTGGCCAGCGCTGCACGGATTTCGCTTTTTGTTGGCTGGAATGGAGCTTAGCATTCAGGCCATTTGCATTGACAACGACTGCGACGGTCGCTCTGGTCCGCTTATTGTTGTGCTGTCCCTTTCTGTCCTGCTCTCTGCTTTGGTTTCACCTTGGCATACGTTACGCCTGTCAAACGCCTGACGGCATGCGATAGTTGCTTCTTTCTCTTTTTTATGCTCCCAGCCCATTAAAAATTTATTGAAAAGGGGTATCAAGGTGTTCAGCTCATGTATGTGATTTGTAAGTAGTCTGGAAATATAATAAATAATGGCATGCGCTTAAGTATTGTGCAATGGAACGCAATATATGCATGGAATGTAATATCTGTTCTGTTTAAAGTTAGGGTATCTTCTAGTCGGCCACTCCCGAACCGTTCACCTGCATCATGTCAGAGTGTCTGCTTGCCTCATTCATGTCCATTATGAGGAACTTACGTAGAAGCTGTCAGCTCCCTCTCTCTCTCTCTCTCTCTCTCTCTCTCTCTCGCTCTCTGCTTAACAATCGCATTAAGATATAGACACACACACACATACACATATAGGGAGAGGAGGCACAGTTGCAGTCTAGGGAGGACTTCCTTAGTCAAACTGTGGCACTAACCGTAATTGTTGACTGTATCTGCATGTCTGTCTCCCTCTCTCTCGTTCTCTTTCACTTTTCTCGCTGCCATTTGTACAATTGACAATTGTGATTGCATATGTTATAATGCAGTTGGCTCTGAATAGAGAGGGGCACGGCACGTGTAACGCTCGACCCGGCGGGCCTTTTGTTTGACTGAAGAGTAACTAAGCTCACTGGCTCGCTCTCTCTCGCTCTCTCTCTATCGCTCACTCACTCGTTGCGTCTGGGGATTGAGTCATGCGTGTGCGACTCGACTGCAGCAGCTGATTACTGATTGCTTTCAATGTGGGGAACTGATGTCAGCATGCCCCAAGCCAGCGCTTGCTCGGATATATACGCTGGCGCAGATAACGCTAACCACTCACGTCTGGTCCACAAATCGAGCGATGCCAGCTGCCAGATATCCACTTGATTATGTTTGTCTTCTGCAGCTGCTCGATTGATTGGCAAACGTCGCGACATCATCGCACTATTCCCAATCACATTGCGATAGTTCGGTTGAATTATTGTCATCATAATGTGAAAATGCGCGTCCAACAGCAAATTAAGCCAGGGAGCGAACAGAGAGAGAGAGAGAGGACTCAGCTGTAGCTTGAAAATGTTTGATATGAGTCAATTATCGAGGTTTAGACTCTCCAAGCGATAGAGTCGACTAAAGACAAGTAAAGCTAAAGAAGGTAAATCCTTCTACCGTTTCTGTTCTTATTAATATACATATATAATAACACATCATAAGAAATCTAGGCTTCAAAATATAAGTATAGAAATATATAAATATATTTAATATACTGTTAATGTTATCGATAAAAAACCTTATCGAAAATTTATTATATTTTTATATATATTTTACCTCAGGACATCTCTACTACCTATCGCATATACTACGTAATTTCTATTACTCTCTCACTTTATTGAGTCAACATGAATTTGGTTATTGAAAATAAAATTTGTACTTGCTCCAGAACTATGTAATCAACAGTTGTGGACGCTAATGTCTAGCCGTCTGTCGACATGCCAAACCAAGCATTACCATATTTTCGCAGCAGGCAAAACAGTTTTCTTTGTGCTGGCCCATTCAGGAGCTGTCAGGCTCTATAGCTGCTGGGAATTGCCAAGCCCCAGAAAGCAGAAGGAAGTGGCAAAATAGTGAAGCGCTGTCGTTATTTGAGCCAAGCCCACTTTGGCTGGGCCATTGTCCGCGGACAGCGTTAACTTTTATCTTTCATCCGTTCCGCCCAATGGGTTTTTTTTCTTTCATATTTTCATTTTTTTTGTGGTGCGTGCCACGCCCTAAAAAGCAGAGAGCAAACGACGCCCAGCCCGTATGTCCATGTCCGAATCCTGCAAAGTGATGAGCTGCATTCGGACAGGCTGCCGGCTGGGGCTTTTGTTTGCATACTTTTGGGGGCCAGAGTTCAATTCGCTGCTGTTGCACTCGAGGTTGAGAGTTGAGAGCGCAGCTACTGGCATGACTTTTGTCCGACTTTGGGAAAGTGAATCGTGGTTCTCTAAGCAGTCAGCCACACTCACACACACACACACACCTGCGAGGCACACCTGGCGCCCAGTTTCTGGCGCACTTTAGTTCCAGCGAAAATCAGTGCCAAACGTCGAGTCCTGAAAGAACTTGAAAAGACGCTAACTAGCTGCATTCAGACAACGTGCCAACAGCTCCATTGTTGGCGCCTGATTAGCTACAGCTTTTTTTGGAGGCTCTTTGTTAGCCAGTTGTGAATGGCTGCCAACGGAACAAAGACAGACAGAGAGAGAAAGAGAGAGAGAAAGCGAGAGGGAAAGAGAGAGGGAAAGAGAGTGAGCAAAGGCAAACAAAAATCGTTCGTGTTTTGCTTTGGTTAACACTTGAATGCAGCGCATGAGCTTGAGGCCAGCAAATTATGAAATTGGCTTAAAGGCGCTTGATCAGGTCAAATACACATTTTATTGTAAAGCTCTGTTATCAAAAGATTTTTGAATTTAATAAATCATGTGTAATATTTAACCATTTATTTTTTTTAACATGATCTTATGAGGTTTTAACTGCAGAATTATGTTAGGAAATAATGATTATGAAATATAAATTATAATAATCAAAACAAAGGCTTAATATGAATATTTTTGTAGTGGAAATTATAATTATTAATTTATTACATATTTTTATTATTTACATATATTTTCAAAATTATTTAAGTTGACAAAAAATATATACAATATAAGGTGAAATAATATAAATATATAATATAATATAATACTAAATTATAATATATAAATAATTTATTAATATATCAATATATATTTATGAACTGTATGAACTCTTATTTCATAGTAAAAATTTATAAAATTTTCTGTAGCGTTTTAATATTTAATTTATTTTATTTCAAATTGAATTTTTATATGATATGTATAAATAATTACATAATAAAGTATTTTTCTTAGTAGAAGGTTTGCTTAATTTATGAAATTGTCTGCAACATTTCAACATAATGTTTATTTCTTTATTATTTTTTTGTTTTATAAATGTTTTAACTGAAAAACAAAAATATATAAAATAAATTAATATGCTCAATTATTTAATAAACGAAAAATTACCCCAAACTATTTTTATATGAACTCTTTTGCCCATCGCTAGAGACTTTGCTGAATTTATTTTTAATAATAATAATAAAAAAAAAACCAAAAGATATATAATAAATACTATTTTTTTATTTTGCTTTCAAATAGCTGGAAATGTTTTTTCTTAATTTTTTTTATTAATTATAAATAAATTACAGTACACATACATTTGTATATCCCAAACTTTGCTGGGTTTCCTTTTTTTTTTTTTTTGCTTGCCAATATCAGCTAGCGCAGCACGATTCTGTTTGGGAATTCGTTGCTTATGCATAACGCGTCGCAGCAGCCAGCCAACAGAATTTCATGAGAAACTCACTTTTTTGCGCTTTCCCAGCTTCGCAGTTCGTCTTTGCTTACTTCTTCTTCTTCTTCTTGTATCTGGCGAACAATTGCGAACAATATTCCTGACACATATAAGTAGATATATATATATTTTTTTCACCATTGTTGTTGTTGTTGTGGTCGTGTTAAAGTCAACGACTATGGGCGAATAAAGTGTGACACGGCCAAGGCGGAGCTTGGCTGGTGTGCAACACAGTGCTACAAATGCGATTACGTATACGCAGCGTGTGACAGGCACGTTGACCGTTTTGTAGCCGAATAACAAAAGGAGTGGCCGGACATCAAGGACGTCCAGGATATAGAGCGGAAAGGACGCTTCGAGCCAGAGTCTAATATAATACTCAAAAGCGCCCACATCCTGGTCATGCCTGGACTGGGATTCTGGACATGCCGCGCATAAATTTAACTGGGCGTGGCAGACGCTCTCTCTCTCTCTCTCTCACTCTGTGCGTGTGTGTGCGTGTGTTCGAGTGGGTCACGTGCCATTGTTGAATTTCATTTGTGGCATTTTTCAGTAACTTTCTGAGCCTATTAAAAACCGGACAGCAGCTAAGCCCCCAGCTCTGAGCACTAAGTGAATCGCATTAGCACAGCTCTCGAGAGCCTGTTGAGCGCTCAGCACACTTTGCTCGAGGCGGCGACTCAAATGGCTCGTTTCCCCAGATCATATTTTGCATTTACGTCTCAGCTCGATATAATAAAAATGTTGCCCGTCCATACACAGAGCTGTCAGACGAGCATCTGCAGCAGCAGCAGCAGCGGCAGCAGCGGCAGCGGCATACCGGATGTCTATTAAGTCAATAGAGTGAGGAGTGGGCGAGGGAAAGAGTGAGAGAGTGAGAGGGAAGTTATCTGCAACATTGTAACATGCGCCTGGCATTTATAAGCAATTTATAGAATATGTTAACCCAGACAGACTTTGACTGGCTGTCTGGCTGTCTGGCTGTCTGGCGTTTATTCTCTTTATGTAATCGGAGCTGACTCGAGTTGTGAAACATCAGCTCGAAACGAGGAAGTTAACTAAAGCGCATCAGCAAGCTTCAAGCAATGTAGACAGTTAATCAAAAGCAGCTTTGGCTGTCAGTGCAAAAAAAAAATTAAAATAAAAAAATAAAAAATAAAATAAAATGATATTAAATGGAGCTGAGAGTAGAGAATTGTGAAGTGAATTGAATGTGAATTCTTTTCACTTCTCAATTACCTTAAAGCCAGTTCGCTAGCGGAGTTTGGATGAAAATTTACAAAGAATAATTACAGGAATTTTCATTTTTGCTTTTGTTTTTATAGTAATAAAAATCACGGCTGAGTTATTTGGATTGTTTGCAAAAAGTCAACAAGACAAAGTTTATATAAATAGCTGCGAAAAAAAACTTTGCTAGCCTGAAATTTTATGTAGTTTAGTGACTGTAAAATATTTGATTCAAGTCAATTTATGGTCACCTAAACAATTTGTTTTAATGTGTGGGGTATACAAATTAAAATATGTTAAAGTAAAACTTTCTTAAAGTGCAAAAATAAAGACATTTAATATTTTTGTTTTGCATTGTCCTAGAAATTTGTGTTAATTAATTACTGATTGATGAAGTAAGAGTATATTTAATAGTTTAATTTTATAATTTAATATTAAAAATAAATAGTTTGAAATATTATTCTGTTCAATGTGGAACGTTTCAGTATTGCTTCAGCCCATTTTTTAAATATTATTATTACAATTTTTTTAAATTTTTATTTTATTTATTAGTATAGACTTGTTTATTGTATTTTTTTTATTTATGAAATGTAGATAATACTAATAATTAATTAATTGAATTCTGTGTCGATTAAGTGTCTTTAACAGTAGCCTTTTTATATATAATAAGTAAAATAAAAAATACTTTGAGCTAATATTGTATTTAATTTTGAACGTTTCAATACTGCATCTTAATTCATATTAATTTTATAAGCTTCAAAGCAAACAAAAGAAATTCCTTTGAGGCTCCATGGAGTGGGCAATCCAACAAAAATTCACTTCAGCTTGGCTTTAAGTGCTTTAAGGTCCAATATTAGTTGACTTCTTTCAGTATGCTGAATATCTGTACTGTACTTTTAATGAGATTTAGAGACTCGACTGTTCTAAGCTTTATTTCTGTTTCTGCTAAACTTTTTAACTTGCTGCAATTCAATATCTAATATTTTCTTATAGTTTTCAAATCTCTAATGTAAAACATAAATCGAATGCATATATTTAATCTGCAAATAGATAATTGTTTACCTTACACACACACACATTGGGAGCATTCCAGTGGAATGACAGCAATTAGACGCTGTGCCTCTTCTGATGGCTATGCTCGAGTTGGCCAAGTTGGCAGCCAACGCAAAGAGCATCGTTTAAACAAGTGCAGCAGCAGGCGAATGCAAGGCAACTCGGATTGCCAAAACAGTAGACAAATTGTTGGCACGGAAGACCGCAGAGAGCAAATAGAGAAACCGCAAGGGCGACTACCCACATACGTGCCGGAGTCCTGGCCCCTGCTGTGCCTCCGGCTCGCTCCTTTCTCGTCCTTGTGGTCCTTGCACTCGTCGCTCGCTTATCGCTCTCATGATATTTACGAACTTGTGAGCACGGAAATTAATTGAAATGCTCCAAATTTTGTGAGATGCTTGAAATGTTGTTGCGACAGTGCAAAGGAGCAGTAGCAGCAGCACGAGCAGGGGCAGCAGGAGGAGCCATTTGGCGCTCAAATTAATTTGCTGCCAACAAATTGCTTTGGAAATAGCTAAGCAAATTTTTGTATATTTTTTTTTTTCGTTTAGTTTGCTTTTTGTTTCTCATTTAAGTTGCTCGTTGTGCCGGAACCGTCTCAACTTGTTGGCGCTTTGCCGCACTATTGAGTGTTGAGTAATTTGCAGTTTTTTTTTGTATATCCGCCTCTGTTGATTGGGGCATTATTTTTTTTTTCAGTCCTCGCTGGCAGACAGGTGCAAATTTCTGCTTAATTGTTAGCAGGCGCTTTCAACGCCTCAGCACACAAAGGATTCGGCGGGGCAGCTGCCTTCCACTCCTTGTACTATATTTATATACCCAAGTCATTTGCATAATTTGCATAAGGACGCGGCGCGCTCAACCCAAATCAGCAACAATTAACTCTAATGGGAATTAATGCTTTCAAGATTTCACATTTCTCTTACACTTGACTGGCTATAAAACTCGGCTGGCTGTTGTCTGTTGCCTGTTGCTAATGCCTGTCATATGCCAAGAATCATAGCATTAAACGTTTAGTCGACACTCGATGAAAATGGACGTAATTAGGACTAATACTTGCCAGTGGAATTGGTATTTTTATAGGGCTAAAATAAAAAGAGGCTAAAAAAACATTTTAGAATTAATTTTTTTTTTTCCCACTAGATAACTGCTCTAGTTCTCTAGTCTAGTAGACTATCTGTCAGTGAATATTCTATGTATGTAGGGAGAATTGGCAAGGCTGTTCCCACATGAGCATTTACAATTGCAGATCCCAAATGCTGTGTTAAAAAATAAATAAAATAAAATAAAACCAATATACTCTTTTCCTCTTCGAGAATGAGTATTATAATATTGCATGACACTTGGCTGGTGTTAAGCCCCGCACACCCCCTCTCTATATTATTATCATTATTATTTCACATATATTATTTTTAATTCTAACTAATATTTTCACATTTCTTAATTATTACACTAATTTAATCAAAATTTGCTGTCTTATTTCCATTACTAGTCTTCTATTTGAACCACGCTACGCATTCAATATAAACACACATTGCTAATTCAAGGAGACACAGAAAAAATATATAATTGGTAAGTCTTTCGGCTTGAATTCATTATAAAGATTTTCAGGCAGCATCCATAGCTTCGCCTCCATTTGTGGTATTTCGTATTCAAATCGCTT
This sequence comes from Drosophila navojoa, assembly GCF_054131105.1. Classification (NCBI taxonomy): domain Eukaryota; kingdom Metazoa; phylum Arthropoda; class Insecta; order Diptera; family Drosophilidae; genus Drosophila; species Drosophila navojoa. Next base: position 11,383,928 of record NC_142891.1, on the reverse strand, counting down.
TTCGGTTTTGCTTCAAATCACTTCGACTCGACTGAGCTCATGAATAATCCAGCAGGCGGAAACTATTTTTTGTATAGTCAATAATTGCTATTCATAAGATTTAATAAATATTAAAGGAAATGCAAAGGATTTGTAAGGCAAGCTGCTTGGCTTATATATAGCTTATCAACGAGATTATTTTGCAATCTCATTAAAGCTTTTGAGGATGCGGCTCTGCTCGTTCGCCAATTTCGCACAGTAACCTTAATTATTCATGTTTGAGTTTCTCTTAAAATTGCAAAAGCTCGTTACCCGTTACTCGGACTGGGTGCTGCTCTATGTCCATTTGGCTCTACCGGCGTCCTCGGCGCGCTCAAAAGAAACTTTTGCTGGTCATGCAGCAGCGCAAGATAAACGTAGGTGGATGCCTCCAAACGGACGATGATAATTTGCCTTCAGTTTTTTAAATGAAATATAAATCAAGCCACAACGGAGCAAAATAGCTAGCAAGTAAGAACGGTGCAGTCGGATGCTACCGACTGCATGTTACTCTGTTAGCATCCAAATAGTATTCAAGTTTGTTTGGTAAATGAATGAGGAAGAAGCTTGCATTTATTTTCTTAGACTCTCTTTCGAGCTCTAGTTCGAAAACATAGAGGAAATAACATAAAATTATGAGTTTATTTCCTGTCAATCTGTGGAAAATAAATATTTGTCCAATTTGTCAAGCTCCATAGCTTCAAGCTTCCAAGCTTCCATACAATTATTTTCCACGCCCATAGCTGACATACCACACCTTCTATTCCTGTACTATTCCGCTATTATTTAGGAATATATTTTCAGTAAATCTTGGGTCTTACGCTCCAAATCCTAGATAATTTTATTATTATTACGTGGATAAAGGAGCTTAACAGTATTCTAATTATTTTCAGCTTTTAAATCTAAAACTTTTAACGATATATACTTTTGCCGTTTGATTTATTAAATACATATATGCATCATATATTTTTGGTCTCTCAACGGGTGAATATAAGTCTGAGGGAGAATAAATAATGATCCCTTATTTGTCTTTTCCGTATCGATAAAAATCTTAATCTTACGAAGATAGCCACCAGCATATATTTCAAATTTTAAATTCTTTAACTTCAATAGCGATGCAATGACTGTCGAATGCACAGTCAGACGGCCAGCTAGACGGACTTTGTTTAAGCCCAATATACTCCTTTCCCTTGAAGAATGAGCATAAAAATGCGCTGACCGAAAATAGTTTGTGTTTTTAACAGTTTGTCATGCATTCGGTTAGTTGGTTAGTCCGTCCGTCCGTCCGTCCGTCTGTCTGTCAGTGTGGCTTCTTTGTTTGTGCCTGCAGTCCTAAAACCTCCGGGGCAGACAGTTCGTTAGCTGTTGTGCTACTGGCTCTTCACAAAAAAAACAAAAACCTCTCAGCGGTTCGTTAAAGTTTCTAAGCTCGAAATACGCAGCTGCGTTGCTTGATGAGATCAAATAAAATGTTGGAAAAAATATATAAATATATAAATAACACGCGCTGAAGTGTTAATTAGAGTAACTTTTTGTGGGCGGGCGTTACGTGGGCGTAGCTAAGGTCCAGATAAGGTATTATGGTTGTGCTGAGCAAAGCCGCAGCCTTGACTGTTTGCCTTAAACTCCCACTGGCTTTGTGTGCTGCATATTGTCGACTCATTAAAAAGCAGGAGAAGAAGTAGAACGAGAGGCAGAGCCAGAGGCAGAGAAAGGGGAATACAAGCCACACACAACACAACAACAACGACGACGCCAACGTAGTCATTTTCATAATCAAACAAAGTGAAAATCACGCAGTACAAAACACAAGGCCACAGACAGCAGCAGCAGTGGGGAATGGATGGATGGATGGATGCATGGGGACCGCAACGGCAGTGGCAGCGGCAGCGGCAGCGACAGCGGCAGAGTCACGTCAATTGCATTAGAAATTGCATTTAATGAGCGACAGCCAGCAGGCGGAGCAGCTGCTGCTGCCAGTGTTAGGCAAATGGCGTAGAAAATGGCGACATCCAAGTCGCCAAATCGCCAAAATGGCGCCCAACATGGCGAATGGCGACTGGCGTGAGGCTCAGCGCGCATCAACTGTGCGACATGGGCGAGGTTAGCTCTGTGCAATTTGTCATTTATCACAGTCACAATTAATTATAGAGCGCCTTTTGACGGAAAGATAAAAAATAAAATAATAAACAAGTAAGAAAGCTCTGGTAGTCTAGAATTTGAAATAGGTCAATTGTAAATTGGGTGAATTTTGGATTCGAAATTCAATGAGATGCTCATGAGTGGTGAGACTAGCTCTAAAGATGTTGAAGATATAATAGCATACTCTAGTTTCGATAAGGTTTTCAATCGATAACAACAGGAATAGTTATCGATTTTTGGAAAAAAACTCGATCGGCGCGCGATATACGAACCTATCAAGTCTCTAGGTTTTATATGTATCAACTTTATATATAAAATCAACTTGCTTAACAGAACAGAACAGACAGACAGAAAGATGGACAGTAAATCGGTTCAACTTGCCCCGATTAAGAATCTATATACCTCCGATCCCCAGACAAACTTATATGGTTATAGACTTTTCCAGGTATAACAGCTATAACCAGACTTTACTACATACATATGTGGACTTTACTTTATAGAGTATGTTACGCTTACTACTGCCTGTTACTGTTACTGTTATTTAAACTATGTATTACACTCTTTCCCAGTTGCAATGGGTTCTGGATACAATGCACTCGAATTAATGGAACTCCACTTAATTTGCATAAACCAAGCTAATTTTGCGCATTTTAATTATGTTAGTGCATATTATTTGGGCCATAATGGGGCTTTTGGCCATTGATTGAAGCGGATTTATGCAAAATATTGTTGATGTGATTAAATACAAATCGATTTGCATTTTGTGTGGCATTTGCAGTTGAATAGACTCGAAAATATTATTTATTTCCAATAAATTGTGTGCTTGAATGAGCAGATAACAAAACGATTTGAAATTATTAAATAACGTTAAACGGATGAAAGGATGAAAGTAAATGGATCTATAAAGTATTACTAATTGATTTCGTTACTGACAGTCCGTGTATATCAAAGGAAATATATTCACACATGTATATTGTTTCTTTAATAAAGGAGAAATTTTAGCCGAATCTTTTGAATATTTTAAATAATTTGTTTAGTTAGGGTAAATCTTTAGAATTAGTCTTCAGGTATTTTTCTTATTTTTTCCAAATCATGTAAATATTTTTAAAAATTCCTATACATTATCTTATCGATAAATGTTAATTATTTTATATCTCTTAAAGTATCAGGCTATATCGAGTGCTAGGAGAAATTCTCTTATTCTCTTTACCATTGAAAATTATATAAATACATATAAGCACAGCTAAGGCTCTGAATGGTTCAATTGAGTTCATCGGCTCTCTGATCCCAGCAAATATTTGGTATTTTGACTTACTTTGACTTGATGTTCGTACGTCAATTGGGAAAATGATTGGAGAGTGCCAATGGAGCGCCACCTACCGAGCGACTAATCCAGTGCCAACTGAGGGCTTTGCACTCGTCCGTATTGTGGGCAATTTTGACAGCTGAAAATGAGGAGAGTCTGCAGAGGAGTGACTGATTACTTAATGCGGACACTGTTGACAGCTGATGGACGCCGCAAGTACAACAACGCCCGAAACGAGGAAGGGCACGGGCTGCTGTTTAGCTGCTGCTTAACATGTCATGGTCGCAGCCTTTGGCTTTGGCTCTTTATGGCTCCATGGTAATTCAACTGCCTCCCTTTGCTGAGGCACCATTCAACTCGCTCGGTAAAATTTGTTTCTTACGGCCTGCTCCGGCAGGTGTTTGTCTTCATTTTGTGTGCGGCCTCGGCCTTTGGATCAGTCACTGGGGTCACATTAATTTCGACCTGCGGCAACTGGCATATAAATTTTGTACGATTGCCATTTAATACCCTTTTATCTTTTGGGCAGAGGGTTGCTCGGGACTGAGCTTGAGGATGTTCATGTGTGTGTGTGTATATGATGAATGCCCATATATATGTATTTATGCATTGATGTATTGTTATATTGTTATATTGATATATTGTTATATTGTTCTATTGTTATATTGTTTTATTGTTATATTGTTATATTGATATATTGTTATATTGTTATATTGTTATATTGTTATATTGTTATATTGTTATATTGTTATATTGTTATATTGGTATATTGTTATATTGGTATATTGTTATATTGTTATATTGTTATATTGTTATATTGTTATATTGTTATATTGTTATATTGTTATATTGTTATATTGTTATATTGTTATATTGATATATTGTTATATTGTTATATTGTTATATTGATATATTGCTGTTTTGTTATATCGTTATATTGTTATATTGTTATACTATTATAATACCATATTGTATATTAAGTATATAAGAGACCTCTCTTGATATCAATATACATTACTAATTGCGGAGTATGTTGCAGTCGATCAGCCGCTTGTTCAGCGCTGTTTGTGCCGCGGTGTAATTTGCATATGAAATGTTTCTAAGTATGCAAATTTCCACCGAGCGCATGAACATGAAATTTGTAATATTTGCCAAGATAACGGCATGTGCGATGTGCCTTTTCTTTCGGCCAAAACATATGTTAAATTGACTGAAAAAAGAATTGAAGAAACAAGGGAAACTTATGTTTTACTTAAATGTATATAGAATTTCAATTGGAGCAGCAACTGCAGAGAATGTTCTCCAGTCGAAATATTTTTGGACCTCCTCTTGGATTGCGTCTCCGGTTTTTGAGGATTTTCGAATGTTTTTGTTAAAAAAAGTCGAGCTAGCTTCAAATTTTGGAAGAGCTAGGAAGGTACTCAAAGTGTGGAGCTCTCAATATTTTAATTCATTCCACTGAAGAAAAGGGGATCAATGAGCTGACCTACAATGCAATTGATGCTTATCTAGAATGTGAATAAAGTGACTTTTGCCCCTTAGTTAATTCAGACTAAATTCTATTTTAATTATTTAATTTGACTTAAACTTCAGCGAGTCGCAACTGAGTCTTATATATTCTCTCTTTCTATGCCTCATATATATAACACTGCCATTCTGCTAATCCCCCATTCTGTGTCTTTCACTATGACGAATTCGCTTCTCTCGATCGAAGCGACTCTCTAGCAGTCAAGCCTCGTTCCGAGCAGGTATTTGAGCCTCTTCTCTATTCCATTCAGCTATAAAGTGATGTCTAAAACTCAATCAATAAAGCAAATATCGATCTTGGATAAGAATTTTTCGCAAATGAAACAACAAGCTTTAGTTGAACTATTAATTTTTTATTTAATTTTCTTCACTTTATGCAGACTTATAGCTAAGGCCTGTACTCATTTTTCGATTCGTATTCATTTTTATTATAGCTCTTGCATTGAGTTCTATCGACCCGGCCGGGCCAGGCTAGGCCAGGCATTTGCACAGTTCACTGACTTTCAATTGATTTGCCAGCAGCAAAGCCGAGTGCCAAATGCCAAGTGCCAAATGCTAAATGCTTTGTTTCATATAAATTAAAAATACCATTTGCATGTCATATTGATTCCTTCCATTATGCAACGGCTCGTCGTGCTGCCTTGAGCCAGTCAGTGTCCAGAAGCGAGCTTCGTTAAATGTTGATTTGCAGGCCAGTTGGAGCTGCTTGTTTCTGCAGCTGTTTGTCGTGCTCTAGAGTTGAACATAATTTGATTACGTATACGCACCGTTTGCTAATTACATTCAAGTTTCGCAGCTCGCTAAACTTTTGGCGCATTATCGCCGACATCAAATGCAAACTTTTGCCTTTGCCTGCTTATCAAGGGGCAAAAGTTTTGCATTTTCTTTGACATTAGCTGCCTGATGAGCTGTCAGCAAGGCAGCAAGATTGCAGCTACTTAAATAAATATACATACAAAAATATACAAACAGCAATTTATACTTACTGCCCGTGGCCGTTGAGAGAGAGAGAGAGAGAGAGAGTCAGCCCAACGTTGAAAATTGTTTCTCTTTTCTTTAATTAAATGTCAACGCTTTTATGTACAGCAAAGTATATACCAAAAATACCGAAAAAATACTCAAGCCATATACAGAAAATACTCAAAAATACTGTCAAGCAAAGCATCAGCGTAGTTTCGAAATGAAAAGCATTAATTTAGCAGCGCATCATCATCATCATCATCATCATAGCATACAGGGATTTTTATATCAAAGGTTCGACATGTCTTTAACTAGAGGATTTTCTTAGGAGGATTTTTAAAAAATAAAACACAAGCGCAATTTTTGTTTGTTTGGTTTTTTAGTTTTTTTTTTTTTTTTTTTGTTTTTCTTTTTTTTATAGAGAGGGTAGTTTTCTCCGCTAAGGATTTTCAAAGTTTACTTTTTATTTAGAGAAGTTCCTTTAATGATAATCATACTTATGCTTTGTATTTCGGTTTTTGGTTTGTTTGTTGTTTGCCTTTGTTGTTGTTTTTTCTTTTGTTAATAAATAGTTGTTGTTTAACAGCTAAATACATGTTTTTTTCTTTTAATATTTGAATGTGGTAATTGTATTTCATCTTGTTTCTGTATTTCTGTTATTTCTGGTAATGTTTTTGACGTTTGTTTGGTGTAGTTTTTGTTGGTTTTTTTGCTGCGTTAAAATTCACTTACTAGCTAGGTATTTTTTATATACTTTTTTTTTATAATTAATTTATATTTTTGTTTTTTCTTTTTCGTATTTTATATTTGCTCTAAATTATAATTGTTTTGTTGTTTGGTTTCTGGTTTAGCCAGGGCTGTTGTGCGGCACCGTGTTGTTTGTTTTGTCCTTCGAGTTCGCATTTCGACAAGTTTAAGAATCAATCATATTTTCTCTAAAATTAGGCTTACGTAATCTATATGTCCATATATCTTAATAGTTACGTGACTTAATACCCTAAATTGTAACAATAATTTTATGTATTTTATTTTTTTAATTTTTTTTTTTTTTTTTTTTTTTTTTTTAACTTTTACACACATTTAAGCAATACATTGAATTTGTTTGTTTGTCTGGTAATATTTCGTTATATAATTGTGGTAATGCCCATATAGTAAATATGTTCTTATATTGATTTTTAAACGTTTCATTGGAATGAACTTTAACACCAACTTACGTGCTAGAGAATTGATTTCTATGCAAGTATTGAATATTTTGTAATCATAGTAATCATAATCATAATAATAATATTCATATATTGTTTTCGCTTTGACTCTGGCGCACCAAATGTTTTTGGCACATGCTGTGTGTGTGTTGTTTACCAACACTGCCAACGGGTTTCACTTAGCAGCTAGATTAATTGAGTTTTGTTGTATTTTCTGTCTTGTTATATAACATGCACATTTCTTCATCAAGTCATGAGTAGTTATGTAATGCTATTAACTGTTGTTGAAATATCTGAATAAATATATACGTTAATATATGTTTATATTTGTGTATATTAAATATATGCTTGTTAATTGTAACACTCATAAATTGTATATATTTTATATATATATTGTTAGAACTTGAGAAAAATCACTAAAATGTATATTCCATATATAGATTATATTATTTATTTAACTTTCCATTAACTGTTCACATCTCATATGACCCTCAACATTAAATTTTTCTGGCTTGAAGTTTTGCTAATGAAAAAACGATTAACACATTTATCGATTAATAATTATTCGTCAATTGTAATTGTGGTTTTTTGGGGCGTGTACTTTGAGCAAACCTTATGCCACAGCTGGAGTCTGGCCAACGGTATCGAATGTATGACGATTGCATTGGGAAACTTCTCAATAATTGCAATTGTAAGAAACTTCTCTCGCCTCTCGGCGTACGCCAGTCTCGCTCAATTTTCGTGGCACCCTCGCACCCGTTTCGCCGGGACTCCATGCCCGGCTACTCGGCGTACTTAATGCGCTCTTGAGCGCCGATCTGGCAACGCCGAGCTCGTAGAAACCATCGGGAAAATACTCTTCTGGGGAATCCGTTTGTCCAGGCTCGCGCTGTGGCACAATTGAAGTGCTTAAAGCAATAGACACCTATGCTTAGACTAAGACATTTATATAATTTAGCTTGAACTTTTTGCTTTGATTTCCATGGTTGCCCAGGCACGGAACGCTTGGAATTCGTCACACGACGCTGTCTGGCAACGCTGCGTGTGCCAAATTACCAAAAAGCATTTTCATGCCTGCGAGCCTAGGCAAAGGAACGGTTCTGTGTTCGCTTTGCTTCAGCTCTACTCTTTTGATCATACTGTTCCATAGTTTCTCTAGCGAAACGTTTCGATTTTCAATTCGTAACTTTATGTAATTGTTGTTGTTGTTTTTGTTTTGTTTTTCATTTATGTAACCACCAATACCCTAATTAGTTTATGTGTTTTGTAGCTGTCTGCTACGGTTTGTGCTGTTCCATTTCATGCATTTCAATGCCAAAATGGTTCTGGTATGTGGTTGTGTGTGAATTCCCTAGATCTTGTTAATAATATATATGTATTACGTTGCATTACGTTTATTCAACTTTGTTGCTTACTGCTACGTTGTTTTTGGTTGTTTGTCTTTGTGTTATCGGTTCTATCGGTTATCGGGTTGCATAACCTAGCTCCATTCCGCTGTTCCGTTTTCTAGCGTTCCTTGTTCAGGCAGGCCATTGCTTAATTTACTGTTTCGTAGTACCTCAGCTACTCTTTCTACGTTTCTGCTTTACTCAAATAACTCTTGTTGTAGTTCTGCTGCGCTTATTATTAACTTTTGTAAAGTTTATATTATTATTTTTTGTTTTCTTTGTTTTTCATGCCCCTGGGCTTAGTTGTTGTTTTGCGCGACTTATTTTTAATTAAATGTACGCTCTTCTCTCCTCAATTTTCTACTTTTGTTTGTTGCATCTTAGAGTCAAATGTGCTTTGCAGTCGCTACATTAACTGTTAGATATTTAGTTCTTTAGCAAGAGTTTTTGTTCTTGTTCTTGCCTCTTTTTTGTGTATTTACTTTTTGTTTTGGTAACCTCATTTCTTGTACGAGTGTAGTATTCTGTGTAGTGTAGTGTAAACGTGTCTTTTGTTGTTGTCTTTTAACCTTCTGCTAAAAATGATAGCACTAATTAATGTTTAATCGAAATCATAGGCAAAAACTTAGCATTTTATTAAACGTAAACCCATTTCAAGAACTTTTCATATACATATATATGTATATATATGCATATATATATATATATATCTAGATACTTGTTTCAAACAGTTGAACAGCACTTTAGTTTCAGCGTCGTTTTTATATATTGTTCATTCGGAAAATCAATCGTATATATGTATGTATACATCGTATATATAAGCTGACTTCGCTGACGATTTTCTCGATTGTTTCTCTAAAGTATTTGATTTCGCTTTTCTCTAAGTGGGTTTTCAACTATGTATTTATCGCACTACGATTAATCGTTATCAATTGTGTGTGTGTGTGGGTGTGTATGTGTGTTTTGTCAGTGTATTCCTGTGGTCTGCGTATATAATAATATCTGACTAGTTAATGTTAAACATAGCATTAGAACTAAATAAATATTATCATCGAGTAACTACAGCGTCTGCCTTTCGTTTAAATAGTTTGTTTCGTTTGCCTAAACATATACTATGTTAATATATATGTATATATTGTATATCAAATCATATTCGTATTCCATATAAGTATCATATTGTATAATATATAAGTTATATGCTTAATAGAAAAACATGCGTAAAATTGTCTATCGGTTTGCGTTTGCCTTTGCATTTGCTAAAAAATAATTTAAACAGAAAGTTCTACACAAAATACTTTGGTTTTGTTTCGTTTCACTAAGTACATAAAATATTGATGTAAAATGCATTACTAGATCGGAACTAAGTGGCTTTTTCGTAGGACCACCCGATAAGTAGTATGTTGTTTTAGTTTTGTTTTTCATTTTTCATTTCTCGTCTTTCGTTTTTCATTCGTTTTAGCAGCTTGTCAAAAACTTATCTCAAAATCGTTTATAAATATTCGGGTTTGGCAAACTTTCAAGTGCGACACGGGGCTGCAACGTTGGGAATGAAGCAGCAAGATCAATTGTTTCATACCCACATTCCAGCCCGTGACGCTTTTCGTATTTAGCAGCCTGGGTTCAAGTTAAAAACTTATTACAAAACATGTTCGTTTCGTATGGGCCAGCCCAAGAGTTGCACTCGCCGAGGAACGTTGGGAATGAAACAGCAAGATCAATTGTTTCATGCCCACATTCTGTAGCTGATTGCTTGCGCCAGCCCAACGACAAAGCCCAGTAAAGTTTATAAAGTTCGCTGCGCACAACAAAAATAGCTGGGATTCGGAATTTACTGAGGCTTTTCGGATTAAATAAAATACGTTAAAATATTAGCATCTAGGGTTACCAAAAAACTTGTTGCTCTAACAGTTTGGTGTCAGTTTCGTCTACATAGAGTATGATGTGGGTGGGTTACAGTTATCGAGGCTTAACATGTAGAAGAGCTTTACTCAGTTTCTGGCATACGATATGATCGGTTAGCGCTGTCAACTAGTGTGTGGGACTGAGATGATCTATGGCGATGACGATGACGATGATGTGATGATGCAGTCAACAAATAATAATACAAATGGATGTGGTTATGCATGCTTCAACTGAAAGATCTAAGAACAACTACAGACGATAGCTAGAGATGAACGAACAGCGAGCAACGAGTAGATAAACGTCGAGAGCGAGCGATGCGAAGCGATGCGATGCGATACGATGCATTAGAGACAGACAGAGCGAAATAAGAGAGAGAGAGATAGATAGAAAGAAGAGAGAGAGCGAGATAGAAAGATAGTAACAGAGTCGACAACGATGAAGGCGCATACGATAGACATTGAGTTGAATAGTACTCAATCATGTTGTTGTTGTTGTTGTTGTTACTATTGCTGTTCTTGTTGTTGTTGTTGTTGTTGGTTTCTGGTTGTTTGTTCGAGTATGCAGCATATTGAGATTATATATTCATATATTTATTTAAGATTGAGTTTGAATGTGTGGAATAATTATGAACTTAAGCATAGATTCTGACGGCATACCAAATTAACAAGCTGCCCCGCACTCCATAGCTACTGCACCTCCCCTTCAGTCCACATAGCTGCAGCCGCAGCTCCAGTTGACCCCATCCTCGTTCAGTGCCAGCGCCGGCGTTGCATCAGTATCTGCTCGTGGACAATCTGCCAGAACTTGGCGTGCAGCCAGACGAGCAGCACCACCAGCTGCATGAGCAGCGGCCACTGTTGCAGTTCGTGACGTGTGCGACGCTTCAGCTGCTGCAGCCGCGACTTGGGGCCGCCCAGGAGGCAGGCGTGGGCGGCGGCTGCGGGCGGCGGGGCATAGCTTAGATTGTAATTGTAATAATAGTAATAGTTGTTGTTGTAATGCTGCAGCTCTACCGGTTCTAGATCTAGGGAATTGCCAACTTGGCCGCTACATCGATTGCTCGCTAAATAGTTATCATCGTTATTGATTTTGTTTTCATATTGATTTACTGTTGCTGTTGTTGTTGCTGCTGTTGCTGTTGTTGTTGCTGAATTGGTTTTAATGCTGTTGTTGTTGTTGTTGTTGCTGGTTGGATGTTCATCATTACGGTATTTCTGTGGTTTGCGATAATATTACATGATGATACACTTGCCCTTTTCAGCCCACGGATTGTTCTTCTTATCGGGCGCATTAATCAATGGATCATTCTTTTCATTCTCCTCAATAAAGGAGCGCATTCTGCAAGCAAATGAATGGAAATTGAAATTTTCAATTAGTTGGCGAAACGAAAGTCGTATTTTATGATGGGAAACATAATGCATATTTTATATTAATTCAAGTATTTGAAATCAACTGTGCTGTTAAATGTTAGGGAGATTACATTTTTAATATATCTTGCGACTAAGAATTAAATAAATTGAGTTTTTGATTTGAATTAAAATATAAGTATATGTATTAATATTAATAAATATATATATTACTAATTAGTTACTAAAATTATTATAATTATCATTTTAATTTTTGTGGTATTATTTTTATTATTAAATTGTATTATTATTATTATTATTTATTTTTTATTAATCTTATTAATTTTGTTTTTTAATGTATTTTAATTTATATTTATATTTATGTATATAACTTACCCCTAATTAATTTTTTTTTATTAATATTCTTATGTTTTATTTCAGAAATATTGACACTCGTACGTCAAAGCTCGATCTTCAAAATATATTACTATTAAGGGATTATTGAATCTACCAACTGAGTTCATTTCGATTCATGTATACAAAATATAATATATAGTATGTTTATATACATTATTGGTTTATATTTATAAGCATTCATTTTGTGAGCGACAAACCCACAATTTTTAAATCACCTTCAGCTGCAAAAGTAAGTAAATAAAAATGCCCCAAGTATTAACCAATTGTTTATAAAATATTCTTAATACTTTTTACACTCATATTTCAGATGTGAAAATTAAACCACACATTAAAGGCACAGATGGAGCTAAAGTAAGTCTTCTAAATTTTACTTAAAATTTGGTTTTAATATATCTATAATAAAATCTAATTTTATACATATATTATATATATACATATATATTCTGCACATTTGCTCAACTTGAGCATAAAGATTGAATCTGCCAAGGCGTATTCCGCTCTGCCCCCCTTTTAAAGTCCTTTGTGCGCATAGACAATAAACTTCCATTCACTTTCGCCTAACAATGTGAGTTTTTATGGTACTCGTTCAATAGAATGAGAATTTTACTTCACATAGTTGCATAACTTCATATTCCATAACTACTTGTACACCTCGCTTAATCCTAGCTAAATTCTGTTCGTTGAGTATCATAAAAGATGTAAGCTGTGTCCGCTCCCCCAACTACCAACCAACCCCCTAACCCCCCCGTCTGATATAGAACAGGAATCAAGCCATTTCAAGAATTGCATAATGCCAGCGTGCTTAAAGCTAAGCAGACATAAAATGCGGCACGCTTCAATGGCAGAGGGTCGCCACGGACGCCACGGTCCGGGTGCGAATTGTCCGGTCCGGCTCGCAATAAACAAGGCGATGCCAAGTGGTGTGAATCGGGCGGAGAGTGGGAGGGGAGTGGCGGAGAGTGTGACGACGGCTTTTATGCTAATCTGCACGCAGATGGACATTAAAAATGTTCAGCGTGCAAACGTAAAGTGTAAAAGACATCGGATATACCCTACTCACGGTTTGTCTGCATATAAGACTGCTTCTTCTTCTTCTTATTGTTGTTGTTGTAATACACTTATCCTTTAGCACCATAAAAATGGCTGCCCTGTCGTTTGCATTTGTCTTTGCTCTCATTCGTTCTGTCGTTCCGTCTGTCCATCTGTCTTTTAGCTTGTCTGCCTGTTCGCCTGTCTGGCCATTTATTTTCCTTATTTTCGCTCAAGACCGAAATTCGTGCACTTTTGCTTGCCACGTTTTCATTTGCTTTTCTGCGCTCGTTTTATTTTTTATATTTTTTCGCTGGAGAAATTCGCAAGAATTTATTTATTGAGCGGTGCGCGGGATGGGCGAGGGGCCGAAGGAATGACACAGTGCGCAGATAAAAGTATTCGCACAGACAGACTGCGTGGCACATGCTTTGCATTTCAATTTAGTGCGTGAATTGTTTACTTTGCATTTACCCTGACATCCACATTCATTTCGCTTTTCGTTTTGCTCATGGCTCACGCGTCGTATGCGTTTTATATTTACATATATATATATATTTTTTATGAAAAAAATAAAATAATATTTATTGGCAAACGATTTACGCATAACAAAATGGAATATATTTATAGTGCAGCTAAATCCGATTTAAAATAAAAAAAAGTAGTTTTAATGCTCTAATAGAAACGTAAATGCCATTATCTGCATCATTATATCATTTGGGTTTTGGCTTATGTGTAAAAAATAATATTTATTACCAAGCAATTAGCATTAAAAATAACATATATTTTGATTGCAGCTCAAATATAATTGCCATAACTATTTTAAGCAAAAAAAGGCGAATATTTAAATGCTGTAGAAAACTTTAAATATTGATATGACAATCAATTTAGCCTTGGCTCAAGCGGCGTATGCGTAATTTATTTTTTAGTGCCAAACAATTTATGTTATTAAATTATTTTCAAATTTAATTTCATAAAGAGAAATAAAGAAAAGAGAGAATACGTATATCTTGAAACAGAAAAAGTAATAATAGTATTAATTAAAATGTTATGATTGATTAAATAAAAGCGAAGAGTAAATAAAAAATAAATATGTTTTTTTACAGAAAAAAAAAATAGTAAATTAATCTTAAATCTTTTGTGGAAATAAATCATAATACATCAATTCAAAAATACAATATATATATATTTAAAAATTAATTTCAATATTTATTTATTAAATCTACATTGATTAGTCAAAGCATTAATGTTTGAATTAAATTTAAATGCAATATATTTCCTAAAAATTAATAAATTAAATTAAATTATTAAATGGTAAATTAATCTTAAATATTGTATAGAAAAAAATCACAATACATTAATTTATAAATAATTAAAAATAAAAGTTATATATATACCTCAAAAATTATTGATTTAGAAAATTAATCTTACTATTTATTTACTAAATCTACATTGATTGGTTGAAGCTTTAATGTTTTAATTAAATTTAAATGCAGTAACAGTTGCGCTGCATATTGTTTATTTATTGTTAATTGTCCCGTTTAGATTGAATCTGTTATTACTGGCAATTGTTTGGCTATTTGATTTGATTTGCCCAAATGACCGTATTTGTTATTGCTTCTCCGTTCGCTTCACTGGCACCTGTTTCTGCCTGCTGTCATTAAATGCGTCTGTCTGCCTGTTCGTCTTCTGTCCGTCTGTCTGTTTGTCACTTGGCCTCAAAATTGTGGTGTTGCTTCTATCTGTTTGGCATTTGCTGGTTGGCCTGTGAAGCATTTGCATTTATGTGGAATTTCCTTGGCACATGTTTTCCTCTTGCGCTCATTAGTTTTGTTTGCCTCCCATTAAAGATTTGCCCCAATAAAATTGTGGCACACGTGCCGGGCCGGGCCGAGTCGGGCCTTGCCGTGCCGTGCCGTACGCAATTCCATTTGCAGTTGGCAAACTATTGTGCCATTGGCTCGGGCAGGTGTGTAGGCGCAGGACACGCCCACTCATGTTGCCGCATTTATGCATAATTTAACTAACAAGACCTTGTCGACTTCGTTGTGCTAGTTTGTGTGTGTGTGTGTGTGAGCATCTCTCTCTCTCTCTCTCTCTCCTGTGTAGGCGTTTCTCTTTTCTTGCTCATTTTCCGCATCAGCAGAGCAAACGGGGCAACATCAGGTAAGGGACGAGAGGTGAGCAACTGTGGCACATTGAATAGGTTTAGCTAGATACATAAAACAATGCCCGGCGAGGCTAATGGGCTTATGACTCTGCGGTTTCTGGCTTGTGCAGCCGGGAAAAAAAACCTACAGGCGCTGCTGACGCCCCTTGCCACGCCCCCGCATGAAACATAACCAAAATCCACAAGCTGAATGAATGTGAAGGCAACAGCGAAAGTATCTTAGCCCCTAAACAAAAGGCCAAGGGTTCCATTTGATTTTTTTTTTTTTATTCGCCTTTCGCTTTTCGTTTTGGTTTCGCTTGGGTTACGGTTCGACAGTCAAGACTGTTGTGAGTGGGCGAAATGTGGGGATTGTTGGCCTAAAAAGGCAGTCAACAAAGTTGTTATGATGATGATTTTGTTGCTGTTGTCATTGTTGTTGTTGCTGTTGTTGTTGTTGCTCTGTTCTTTCTTCTATTCCTCTCGTTCGAGCGTAGGTAAAGTCTGGCCGCACGCTCTGTGACATTTCATTTTGTTGCGGGGCAACTCTGGGCAAACGCCGCTGCTTATCATGTATTTATAATGAGCGCATTAGCGAGAAATGTCCAGAAAAGGTTGCCCAACATCTTCTAAGTAACTTACAGAAAGAGAGAGAGAGAGAGAGAGAGAGAGAGAGAGAGAGAGAGTGTGGGTGAGTGGGAGAGCAAGACGACTTGCTTAAAGTGTTTGGCTGGTTGAGATTTACATTTGGCGCGACTCGTTTCGCTGTGCCACTTTGCTGTTATTGCCCCCGTTTTTGTTGGGGCCAGTCATTGTCTTTAAAATTTATAGCCTACTTTTCAGCGTTGGCTTAAAGAGTCAAGGTTGTCGCCTTAAGTGGCTTTTGGCCAATGTGCTGCTGTCAATGGCAGACTCGGCATTCAATGAACTCCCAAGGCCCCGAGGTTAAGTCTTCAGTCAGCCAGCCTCAACAATATCGAGTCAGCGAAGCTGACTACACCTCTGGCTTTAAAGTACAGGGTATTAATAGGTTTGCAAACTGGCTAATGATGATGTCATCGTCAGCTGTACGCTGTTATGTGCCTCGGCAAAGTTTACTCATAACTGTGAGACGCATTTAATAAGCGATGCCAAGAGGAAAATTGATGGAATACCAGAGAAACATAAAAAAGTTGCAGAACGTGTCGCAGCTGTAGCAAATTGCCCTAAGGCAGTCGAGGCTGCGCTGAGTTTTCCACAGTCTGTCCGCCTGTGCGTTCGTCTGTCTGTGGGTCGCTTGTCCATTCAGCCACATGCATTGAAAACTAATTCGAAAAGCTTTAATTAAATATGTGCACTCTTAGCCATTATTGGCCACATTGCTTTGGTGGCCTAATTAAAAGCACTTCCGCTGCGAGTGCAAGGGCGTGGCCAGTGCGTCCGTCCGACAATTGCGAATGCCCGAATCGAGTTGTTGCCCATTTAGATGCGTATTTCCTGTCGTCCGGAAAACATTGCGCTCTTGGGACTAGCACATTTATTACATTAAAAGAGGGTTATACATTATGTCGCAACGGGGTAACTTTTTGGATGCTGTGGAATATTGAGCGTGAAATGATTTCGCTGTCAATGGGTAATTTGGTTAGTTATTCTGACGTAAGTACATCATTTTTTATGGTAAACTAAGAGATGCCACATGGCTCTGATTGCCACAAATGTGTTTCTATAATTCTAAGATATTTATTTCTCACTCCATTCTTAATTATTATTTAATAGATTTTATGCAGCGAATGGATGCTTGTTGTCCGAGACATTTAAGCAAATAGGAGAATCATGATTGCAATATATGACTACATATATAATATATATAATATTTTCTTATTTTCAGATTCATTCCCCACGCCAAATGCACAAGACGAATATTTTCACCACAATAGGAAAGTATTACATCTAAAAGCAATGTTCTTACAACAATAGAACGTTAATGTTACAACAATTAATAAAGCTTTTATTAAAACTGTTATATTACTTATTTTTTCTAGCTGCTATTTCATATATATAACATGAATTTGAATTTTATATGTATTTTTACACGTAAGTTTATATAAATATATAATTATATATATTTAACTTAAAAACAAATTATAGCTTTTGACGCACAATACTTGTTAATCAGTTGTTTAACATTCGTCTGTTCATTCCAAACAGACATGTAAATCAGAAGAACAATCCAGTTAGAATAAACTCAGAGCTTTGCTGAGAGAGAGAAAGCTTTTCAAAAGTGAACACTGATAGCAATCACACAGACCGCAATTACATATATATGAAAGTTAGAGTAGAGAGTGAGAGCCCGCAGGTAGGCGCTGTGATGGTGCAGAGTAAGGGGCTGAGAGAAATTTATATTGGTTTACTAGTGCACTCAGCTATTGTCACCAGCTGATAGATAAGCACCTTTGAGGAAGCTGAGTTGAGCGCTTTTCTAATGAGGAGAGTAGCTGCGTATGTGTATGCACATGCATACATACAAATATGTATAGACAAACTGTAAGGCGAAGAAGTATACGAAAGGAGACAATGAAAGTGTGAGCAGTTGAGTGCTTATGGTTTTAGTTGAAATGAGAAGGCTTCAGCTATTGCTCTCTGTTCTTCGCGAGCCACAGATTTGAGCGTAACTGTAGCGCAAACATATTGAGTGTGATAGAGGATATGAACATGTGCATGTACACATACATACACTCATTGGTAATTATTTGCAAAAACCTGACTCATTTAAATTTTATATTAAGTCCACAGATGAGCGCAGCGAAAGCATAAGGAAAGCATGGAACGAAACTAAGTGGAAGCTGAGTTGAGCTCTTTCCTAATTGTTGCTAAGAGGATCCACATTTGCACACATGCACATTTGACGCTTGCAAGCAAGTGGATCGCAAGAGCGCGGGTGCTATCTAAGTGGAGCGGGTAATTAATTATTTTATGATAGTTGCCTGCGACCTTTCGCTTTGATCACACTGTTCGCGGAGTAATTTTTCGGATCATTATATTAAATTTGTAATAAGAAATTGTTGTGCAAATATATTTAAATAAAATTGTATTTGGGTTGTGTGTTTGTTGACCAAATCTGCTCAAAGTTGCTTTCCAGCTAACCCATACCTATATATTTTTATTTCGACAATACCTAAATATATTCCTGGTACACCAAAAGGATGTTTTTTTTTGCTATGTACTCACGAAGAATATGACCTAAAAATATGTATGTGTTTTCTTTTAGCCCATCCCTAATGGTTCCTAGTTGACTAAATTATCTTTGCGTAAACCATACCTTAGATATAGCCCCAGTGAACCTACAAATTAAATGCCTGGAATGATCCACAAATTTGCATAGCCAAAGCTGCTGTGAAACTGAATTGTCAGCTGCTGAGAGGCCGACTTAACGGCTCTTGAGCAGCACACTTACATTTACACGAGTCTATATTCAACACAAGCTTACGATCCACAATGTTACTGTATGAGCTAAAAATGTTTACCCTGCTAGTCATTTCTGTTTGCCTGGTAAATATGTCAGTTTTACGGTTAAGACCGTAGATAAAACTGATTTAACAGTGTTCAGCGGCTGCCCCGTGATGCAACGGAAGTTAACAGAACGCCATTATGAGTGATTTTATTTAACATTGCATTTACGATCCACTCTGTTAGTTAACATTCTTATGTTAGTTTATTATCTTTCCACCTTGCTAGTCATTTCTGTTTGCCTGGTAAATATGTCAAATTTTGGGACGAGACCGCAGTTAAATATGCCTTAACAGTGGCCCTGATAAGCAACGGAATTTAACAGCGTTCCATTAATGAGTGATTTTATTTAACATGGAACTTAC
Organism: Drosophila navojoa; assembly: GCF_054131105.1. Classification (NCBI taxonomy): domain Eukaryota; kingdom Metazoa; phylum Arthropoda; class Insecta; order Diptera; family Drosophilidae; genus Drosophila; species Drosophila navojoa. Next base: position 11,364,691 of record NC_142891.1, on the reverse strand, counting down.
GATCCACTCTGTTAGTTAACATTTTTATGTTTATTATTTCCTTTTCACCCTACTAAGCATTTCTGTTTGCCTGGTATTTCAGTCGGATTTTTTGATAAAATAGTGGCCAAAATCTCATTTGATCGGCGAATTTCACCCACCCCACGCCATTTGGGTGCAAAAGAGAAAAAAATAATTTCGTTTATTTCATTCATTTTCCATTAATCGGCCATAATTTGCCTCAGCTCAAAATAGATCGGCATAGCTGCCGCCCATTGAATTATGCAATGAAGAAGATCTTTGTCGAATTTTATAATATTTTTTTTTGTATTTGTACATTAAATAATGTTATTACAATTTATATTTATTTATTTGTTACAATTGTGTTAAAGATTATTTATATAACGCTCAAAAAAGCTCAGAGTGCTTCGTAACAAATAGCTGGATTTGCTGGTGCATAACATATGATGCATAATGTCTATCTCTATCTCTCTGTCCCTCTCTTTCTGAGTTCCTTAAGCACCTTTAACTGCTGCAGGTGAGGCTTTTCTCACACATATCTTACGCTCTCTATTTGTGCAGAGCATTGTAGTTTCATTTATTTGAATGTGCAGCTGAAAAATGTATAAACAATTATTTAGTTAAGGAGCTGATAAGTAAATTTAGATATACCCACTCACCATATAAACTTGAATGCATAGATGTTTCAGACAACTTTTACTTTGTTTGCTATAATTTAACTTTTTACTAAATTTATACTATTATTTTTCATTCAATGGGACTATCGCAGCCTCCGTTAAACTTTAATTATGTTGCCCTGAGTTGATTTCGTTTTAGCTGGAAACCACTAACTCGAATGAACTCTTGGAATCCTTCTATAACGAACTCTATTTCTATGAATATATATTGATATATATTATAGATATATATTAGTTCGCTTAAATTCTGCCTAGTTAAGATGATTTCTGCTTAATTCACAAACTAACGTAAATTAAATATTTATTCTACATCTATGTTAAATTAATGTTATTTAATAACGATGCCAAATGCAAACATAACATACAAATAATATAACATGTATATAAAATCTTAACATCTGCCTGATTTAGTACAGCGATAAATAACATACACAAAATATTAATAGAAATGTTTAAGCAAACGATTATTTCAATTATTATTATTCAATTATGTGATTCATTTGTAATCAATGTCGGCTGCCAGGCCTTAGCAAAAAGCATTGTGCTCCAACAACCGTTAAGCGTATGCACGATAGACTTTTGAGCCGTTGCTTACCTTTGGCTAAGACAAGCTGTTCACCTGCACACGTGCTCACCTGCCCGCACCCCTAAATGGACAGCTGTACATTCGTCATTGTCTCGACATTGTGGTTTACTTGAAACGACAAACCTTAACACGATTTAAATGTTGATTTATGACAGCAACACACACACACACCCACACATATGTATGTGTGCATTTGCAATCTAAGCACCTGGAAACATGCTAGGAAAAAACATTATTTATTGATTGCGTCTAGATGCAAGGCATCTAACCACAGGCCACGTCGCGCTCATGCTATATAATCCATGGCAGCTTTATGAGAATTTTAAACACCCAAATAACCAAACAACCCCCAGAGCTCCTTCTCTCTCCATCTATCTATCTCTCTCGCTCATACAGACTAACGCCCTCGACAGCCTCCAACATAAATTTCATATTCAGTTTGTGTAAACAAAATGCGACAGCCACATGTCACATTCACGTTACACAGTGTAAGTGTGTGTGTGTGTGTGTGTGAGTGTGTGTCTGTGTGTGTTTTGCTCTTATCTTTCCATTACTCCTACTCCCTCATTTATCCCCAGTCGCGCTTTGTTATTTGCCTTTATGCGTTGAACAATTTCATTTCATTCATATATTTTAATTGTTAACACATAATTGCCATACCCAAAGCCGAGCATCCTGCTGACAGCGCAAAGAGGTGGTGGGGGAGCGGCGGGTGGGCGGTTGCTGCAGCCCGGCTAAAGTGTTGCGCACTTTAGGCTCTAAAATTATGGTTTACTCGTAAGCGTCTCGCTCGACCTTCGCCATAAACTAATTTCTAGCTCATTTCACAATTGTGGCTGCGTGCATGTGTTTGCGTGTGTGTGTGTGTGTCTGTGTTTGTTAGTCTCGTCCTTCACTGTGGCTATGCTAAATTTAGCACACTTTTAGGCACAACAACACGAGCAGGCAAAGGCACTTCAAGGCACAGAAGAAGCCCCACAGCAAAAGCTCGCACTAAGTTGAAGCATTTTGTTTTCATTCAAAATATGCGAATATTTACATATGCATATCAGCAAGGGTATGTGTTTGTGTATGTGTGTGTGGGACAAGAGCCCAGCTAATTATAAATGCGCATTATTTGAATGCTGTTGGATATATTTGCAGGTGTTGCCCAAAAGCAAATCAATGTAAAATCCCAAACATAAAATTACCTAGATGAAATGCAAATAACCAATATCTAAAGTAGATTAAAGTTATGATTAGATAATAATATTAAACAATATAATATAAAATAATATATAATGAATAATAATGCTGACAATAGAGCAAATATCCCAAGACAAGGTTGCTTGGAGTATGGTCTAAGATCTTGCTGGCGCAAGTGGAATATGGAAACAAGAACAGTCAGCAGAATGCTCAATTAGGGCACATAGAAGAGCAATACCACGAAGGTTAATTATGCCGCATTAGCCTTTATGATGAGGCTTCTCTAGAGCGAAGCTCTTCTTGAATTCCAAGAAGAGAGGCAGCCTAAGAGGGAAGAGCTAGAGCAAATGCAAACTTCGTTCAAGGGCAATTTTGTTATTTTACATTTTTTTCAGTTAAATTTACCACAAAAAATAATTGTGTTGACTATAAAAACTATAATCTTTATTGACTTATTAAATTGAAAATATTTCATAAATTTTATTTGTCTAAATAGCTTTTCTTATAATATTGCATATTTAGTAAGATGAATTTATGACATCTTTGGAAACGCTAACCTCCTTGCTATTTACACTTTTCACAGGGTAGGTATAGGTATACCACCTATGCATCAAATTACATTTGCTTGTCGCATGCCAGAATTTGCTGGAAATATGCAAATGCGACTTAAATATGTGATGCATTTCATTAGCTGAAAACAAGGATTAAAGAAGGATAATAAACAGATTCAAATAACTGAGAAACACGAGAAATAAAAGGAAGAGTTATTTGGGGCATATAGATAGCTATCTATATAACAGTTTATTCTAAATTACCTGTACTCTAAATATAAATTAAAAGTATAAGTTATAAAAATATAAATAGAAATAAAGAAAATATATAAAAATGAATTCAAAATAAATAATTAAATTTATGCAGTAATGATATTAATTACAGTACAATATTGATAATATTATGTATAACATAAATAAATAATAGTATAAATAGAAATAAATGTAGACATTTATATTTAAATTTAGAAAAGATTAATAAACGAAATAATAGCTTTTAATATATGTATTTATTTTAAATAAAAAGCATAATAAACAATATGCATTCATTATCTCTCTTTAATTATATTTTTATTCTATTGATATTTTTCAATAATCAATATTTCCCTTTAGTTCCCTCTATATCTCTTAGTTTTCTCTCTGCGTCTCAACTTATTTGATTTCCACAAACAATTCGTCTCGCCAGCTGAGCATTTCCATCTGTTCCGCTCAACTGATTCGAGCTACCTCTGAAATCTTTGCGAGTTATTGGTTTTAGCCTCAGCCAGAAGAGCTGAAGGAAGTCATGGCTGCCATATCTCGAGTCGAGTCTCTGGAGGAAATGTGGCAGTTGTGGCATTCAGTTAGCTCAGCTGCCTGGATTAGGTTGCACGTTGCACAAACAGCAGCCGGAAAGGCAGAGCGAGTGAAACAGATTTGTGTGGTGCAATCAGAATTCCGTAAGAGCCAAAAGAAAACTCTGAATACGAATTGTGCAATGAATGGCAAAATGCGACTAAGCAGCTGACTGAGGCCGAGGATAGACGGTTCTCAGTTGCCCTAAGGCAGCAGAGGCATGTTGCAATGCCAATCGAGATGAACTTAGCTCGACTCAATATACCCCACTGACTGCCTGCCGCTGTTCCACAGGGTATTTACGACTTGTGACAGCTGTCAGCTGCTGTCTGCGCTTCGATTTTGTTTGCATTTCAATTGGGAATCAGTGAGCAATCTGCCGTTACAACAATCGGGCCTTAAAGCTGAAGCTAAAGCCGCAGCCAAATCTCGACAAACGCTAATCGTTGGCCACGCTGCGAACAGCACATAAGGCCAAGGGTTTCGCCTCGACTCACCTGCTCAACCATTCGATATCAACTTTTATTTTTGTCAGCTTTATTATGCAGCAGAGTTGCCATTGCCTTTGCTAGTGCCATTGGCAGAGTTGCCACAAGTATCCTTGGCATTTTCTTAACCACTTTCTGGGCCACTCGAATGGGCTCCGAGTGAGACTTGTGGCTGCTCTCTCTCTCTCTCTCTCTCTCTCTCTCTCTCTCACACACACACACACTCACTGTCGCCCTAGCTCAGCTCGACGCTCTAGCTCTCGCTTTTGCCTTTTCATGAATAACAAATCAGGCTGAAAGACAATCCTTGCCCGGTCAGGGGGCGGGGCTGGGCCAGATATTATGCTCTATGGCCTGGACGGCCAAAAGCCGCAAGTTCTCAGTTCTTAGTTCTCAGTTTTTTAGTTCTATGCATACAAAATACAAAAAACGACGGCAAAGGCGACAACGAAAATCCGTAAAACAAAAAACCGCAAAAAAAAAGCAAAATTGCTTAACATGGCACAGAGATGCGAGGCGCTTGCGGGTGCTGCATAAAATGTGCTCCAAGAGGCTGGGACCGGTGGGCGGTGGGCGTGTGTGAGGGGTTTATAACTAAACTAGAAATGCTTTGCAGGCCTGCTCTGGTCCACTTTTGTTGAATTGAAAAGAAATTGTGCAAAAAACACTTGAGCCGAGTTCTTCACAGCACAGCGACGACGACGATGATGATGATGATGATGATGGTGATCATCATCATCATCAGCCGACTGCTCATCATCTTCGTCGTCGTCGTCGTCGTCGTCGTCGTCAAGTGTTTGTCAAAGTTTGCCTGCGGCTGGTCTATAGAAATTCTGTAGCAAATCAAATGACGTGCGACAAGTGCGGCCTGGCCCAGGCTATCATGCAACAAAAACTTGCCACAGCATTCTGCTCCACATTGAACCCACTCTCAATCCTTTGGCTCAAGGCCAGGCTCAAATCGAGAACAGAAACAAAAACAACAGCAGCAGGCGAGTATCGGTTATCTAGGGGCAGATAGTTAAGGAAAAAAAAGATAATAAATCAAATAAAAAAAATAAAGTTATATGAAAAGAAATAGGTGGGAAAATTGTTTAATATTTTTTAGTAAAGAAGTCAGGCAGGACTTTGCAGAAACCTTTCTATACCACCTATATGATCTCACTTATTATATATTCCATATTTGTCTAGCACTTGTAGCACTACTGAGATACCAGATATATAATTTTCCCCTATGCCACGCCTTAGTGCTATAATTTTAGAGAAATGAATTTATGTGTTTAGATGAAGCGAAAGTATCAGACAAAAGGGCGGATGTAAACACAGCCAGATGGACGTTACTCTATATACTCTTTAAGCAACAAACAGCCGGAAAGTAAAATCCTTCTGTCAAAGTTCAGTTAGCTAGGATTATTTAAAATTCAAAGCTCAAAAATGACTTGATTTCAATTAGTCATAGATGAAATATTGAAAATTGAGCTAAGTCTACCCATTTATGTCCCATTCAAATGGAAATTGAATTTTCAATTTTCCTGATATTTCTGATACACACCCACACACACGTACACATCTACATACATATGCAAGAGAGAGAGATTAATTGAACAATGGCCGCACTTAAGCTGAAAACAAATTCAATTTGGGAAATCATTTAAAGGCCATAAGCAATGCAAAATGCCAACAAACTCTGATCTGAATGTGGACACACACACACACACATACATATATATGATGACAGGAAGAGCTTAGCATACATTTTCGCTATTGCGTATGCAAGACACGCAGCCCGGATTCATTCGTTCGCTTAGGCAGGGCAGAAACGGCTTAAGCACACATAACTCCCAGACACCGTTCGATAATTACAGGTGTACGAGCGATAGCTGTCGCCCGTATCTGGTGGGTGGGTGTCATGCGAAATGCATGCAGCTTTTGCTAAATAAATGCTCAACGGAAATTTAATGCCAGAAATTGCAAATTTCCTGCTATCAGAAACTTGTCGAGTCGAGGCAGCCGAGGCGGTGCAAGAGGCGGCGGTGCAGCTAGACTGGATTGCCAGGATGCCAGGATTGCCCAAAAACGGTTTGCCGACCTGCCCTGCCCTGTCTTGAACGCCAAATGTCATATACAACTATTTGCATATTTGATTTGCAGTCAGCAAAGCTAAGTTTCTCTCTGCCCCTCTCTTTCTCTCTCTCTTACGCTTTCTCTCTTGTCACACACTGCGTATGCGTATTTTCATTGTATGCACGGAGCTAAGCTCCATGGAAAACTGCACTGATTCATTTACCTGACTGCATCGTCTTGCTGCAAATGAATCAATGGTGCGAAAATGCTTTTAATTAGAGCCCATTCGGTTAATTAATGCATCATTAATTACAACTCGACTCTTATTGTTCAACAATAACTGCAATTACTCTGCCTATGGAATATGCATGTCAATTACTTATTTCGCATTGCAAAAGCTATTTATAATTGAGAGAAAGTTGTCTGTATAAAATACCTCTTTGAGGCGTCGTGACTAAAACTGAGTGATTGCTAGGAAGCTTCGTGCTAAATAGGGATCACAGAATTAATATTCAAGTTCAGGTGAGTGAGAGCAGTTGCATAAGACTCGGCCTTGCGGCCATTCAACAGAGCGCAAATCATATTTAATGAGTGTGAGTTTCGAATGCATTTGAATGTTGATTATTTATTTGTTTTTCTTTAAACGTGAGCTTCGACCATTTCTTATGACTGCCTCAGCAATGCGACTGTCTTCGACTCTGTAAAATATTTCATTCTGTTTGATGATTTTTTAAATTTCCTTCCTTACCGATGAATCCGCCGTCAGTAATATGACAAACATATACTTTAAAGGGTTTTATTCAATAGAGAACTTTAATGTCAGAATACGAATCCTTCTAAGTTTTTTTTATTGTTGAATAAGAAAAAATTAAAAATTAATAAAATAAATAAATTAATAAAATTACAAAGTTCTGGTATTATAAAAACAAAAAATAAATAAATGGATTTATCAATAAATAAATATATGATGCAAGACATACTACTAAAAGATGTATGATAAATAAAAATAAATAAAAAATTAAATTAATAAATAAATGATGTGAGAAATCCTACTAAATTCTTGTATTGTTAAATACAAAAAATAAATCAAAAATAAAACAAATTAATTTTTAAATAAATAGATAAGTAATATATAAAAAATTCCCCCATATTAAGAATTGCTGTTTCTCAAACATTGATTTCCCTTAAATGAAATAAATCACACATAAGCTAAAGACTCTAAGAGTAAATAATAAAATATATTTTAATATATTTCAGCTTCGAATGTATACGATTCATTGTACATATCGGTTAAGGTATAGGGTATGAACATTTAATGATTTATTTTGCGGACAATTGAGATAAAAAGATTTTCTAGGCATCTAGGTAGGTACTATGCAGCCAAAAGCTTTGCCATCCCCACATTTAATCTACGATAAAAGTCAACAAGTAGACCCACTCCTTCTAACCCTTCGCTATGTATCCCTTCTTCATTATATTTCATAGCCTTAAAAATAAATTTTATATTAATTTCATTTAAGTTTAATTTGTCTAAAAGCCAACAGGACACTAGACATAAATATTTCATCAAGTATAAGCATTCTTATGAAATTTGTATTCTTCAAACTTGGCTGTGCCTTTGGCAGTACTTGAAATCCCAGTCAAATGCCTTTGAAGGGCCTCAATCTGTGTGCTTACAGAGTTCTATAACCTTCGTTTAACCTCACGTTGTGGGTCGATTAATCTGGACTGGAATTGCACTCAAGTAAATAAAATTTGTTGCGAAATTTAAGTGAAATCGATTTGAAGAACACACACACACACACACACACACATATAAACACTTGAGTTGGCTTTTGTTTTTTGTCACAAACATAGTGTGAGCGAGAGAGAGAGAGACAGGAAGAGAGCTTTGTGTTGGCTTGTCGAAAAAGTAGGCTAAGCATTTTTGCTTCTGCCATTGCTTGCGGCCTGCGGTTGATTAATTGAAGTGGAAAATTGCTGGCCCAGCACTAAAGCCAACTTAGTGGCCAGAGCAACGAGTATGATTGATAGTTGAAGCCGGGCTTAATGAGTCCGCAGGCCAACTGCTATGCCCAGCCGCCCCCAGAGTCCCCCACTTGGCTGCAAATTTTTAATCACGTCAGCCTCACGCGCTCATATTTACATACCTAATTACTGGCTGCGCCTTACCTGGCCTGTCATTCAAATCCATACAGATAGAATGTCTCTGGCAAACAAACAGAATTTGTTGCCAATTGTGCTGAAGTTGGCGCGCCTTTTGACGGACTGCGAACCAGGCTAGCGCTGGACCAAAAGGACACAAAAGCAATTTGCCAGCGACAACAAAAGCTGGCAAATTAAATGATGTGATCAGGCCAGAACAACAGCAACAACAACAGCAACAACAACAACAGCAACAACAATGGACAGCAGCTGCCAACGATTCTCATTTGGCATGTAAATTTCGTTAGTTGCTTTGCCTCTGCCCCTGCCTCTGCCTCTGCCTCGGCCTGGTCGAAAAGATTAATTTCAGCGTCGCTGGGCGAAAACAAAAAATATGCGTTACACTTTGTTAGCCGGCAGAAAAAGAGCGCAAAATTGAAGTGAACCAAATGAATGAATGGCAAGCAGTTGATTATGCGACCACTAACGAACTAGTTCAGCTGAACTGAACACAACTGTACCCAATGGGTGAAATTGCAATAAATAACGAGCGTGGACTAAGCCAACTAGGCGATGTTTTTTGAAAAGTCAAACATTTAACAGATATACTTACATACATAAATACTATATAAACCGTATTTATCGGGCATATAGAATTCCACTATATATGCTGCTAGTGAACTAGTCCAGCTGAACATAAATGTTAATTATTGAAGAGAGAGAATAAAGATAAGTGATAAGAGATGTCCCAAGAGAATATAAATTCGCTGCAATTACAAGTTTCTCGTTTGCTCTTGCTCTTTCAGCTAATACGAAAAGATCTGTTTAGCTGTACTAGTTTAGTTCCGCATGTACGTAAAGTTCTCTCTGTCCAAAACATAGAATTTCATGATATATAGACGAGAAGAAAAAGTCTCGCTAAATCTCAGACCTATGTAGCACAACTCTCAATTCAAAATTCTGACAGTCTATACTTATATAATAAAACTTTTTTGGTTAACAGCAAAATAGAAGTTTAAAAGAAATTATGAAATCAATAAATATGTGAAACTTAACCAAAGGAGAATAGATTTATTATATTATAAGTTTATATATAACATGAGATAACTAAGATTTAACAAAAGAATGAGATTTGGATACACCAAATATTCAGCAAGAAAACAGAACTCAAAGATTCTCTCAAAAATACATTTCATATGTGCAATACTTTGCAGGGAAGCTCAAGCGCTATATATTTGATATGAAGTGCACGATTCAAACAAATAGCGCAGCACTAAAGCGTTTACTTATGAATATAACATCAGGGAGAGGGCGAATTTGCATATAGCTGTTGTGCTTCACATGCATATTTCAGGAAATATTGCGCCAAACACAACATGACAAATCCAATGAGAAAGGGAGAGAGATGGAGAAAGAGACAGACAGAGAGAGAGAGAGAAAGAGAGAGAGAGAGGAAGTTGCCGAGCTCAAGCTGAGCCGAAACAGAGTCACGTGCAACAGATACATATATACATGTATGTGAATACACATACGGATATAGGTGCCAAGTGTCATGTGCCAAGTGAGTGGACGTAAATCAGAGCTAGTGAGACACAGCAGCAAAAGCAGTAAACAAAATAAATACGATTTGGCAACAATTCTAGACAAAAGTGTTGAAAAATATCCCAAAGGAAAGAGTAAATATAGAGCTCGCTCAACTTAATTCATTGAATTAATGCTTGTAAACCTGAACCTATTAAAAATGGGGAAAAGATAGGAGGCGGAGCATACCCCATAGGCTATTTTGGATTTTGGATATCTTATGCAACCTCGAAATACTAGAGAGGCACCTCAGATATACCTCCTCCTGCATAGGGGCTGAGAAACTTCCCACTCTCACGACTCATGCTGCGCTGTGCCCCCTGGGCGCTCTTTAATTACAGGGTATTGTGTGGGTATTTAGACGCTGTTGCATGTTATTTGCAATTCGTAATTGCGCTCAAGTGGTCTGTGTGGCCCTGACAGCAGGCAGAAGGGGGCGTGTCCTTCTAATTGATGCTATGCGAGCGAGTCAACGCAACGCTTGAAAACTTTTGTGTTCGCTTTAAGCGTAAACTGTACTTTTCACTCAGTTGTTGTTGCACTGCGATTGTTGTTGCTGCTGCTGCTGCTGCTCCTGTTGTTGTTGTCGCTGCTGTTACTGTGAATGCTTTCGCTCTAATTCGCCGTTAAGTGGCTTTTGGACATTTGTTGCAAAAGTTTTCTCCCCACACTCTCTTTCTAGTTTTTTTTTTTAGCCCACTTACTGCAGCAATTGCTGCTGCTGTTGTTGTTTTTCTTTTCAATACTTTCAGCGAGCAGTTTGCGGTTCCCACCAGTGTTGGTAAATGGCATCAGCATCTTTAGTTCAGCTACGATCCAATTAATGAGTGACAAGCCAGAAGTTTCTCGCCCCACACACAAAAACTTGACTCGACCAACGAACAAAATGTTCTCAAAGTTAAGCGCCGAAGCGAATGGAGCTCAAGAGTTGAAAGGATTCGATAACAAATATCGTAGACAAATAACTTGAGGGAATACCACTTGCAATTGCTGACGATAAATTAAGTGCGGAGACTGCAAATCAACTTGGGCAGGGAAAAGAAAAATTGAAAAGTTATGTGAATTCAAAGAGGCTTAGATCGGAGAGCTCTACTCTGTTTTAGTCAGAGAAAGTCTCGAGAATTTAGTAAGTAAAATAACAGCAATTGACTTAAACTGTTACTCTAGATAATGGATAATACTTTATTTCATATAATATATTTCACATTAATTTTAAACTGCAATATTAATCCAGTTTTCTCCTTTATATTTAGTAAACAGTCTGGATATAAAAAGCTCTAAAGACATTTGGTATACAAATTAATTTCAATAAAAAATGGGATAAATTCAGAGAGTTTGGCATACAAATTTACTGAATCTGAATTCAGCTAGACACATTAGAAAGATAAGAAACAGCTATTAGCTAAAACCATAGCTAATTCACTTTTAATATATATATTCAATATGAAATCTCGACTCCCACAACAGATCAGTGAAGGTCTGAGAGCAAATGGCCGAGAGTAGATTAGCTATTGTTATACCTAATTGCAATTAACTTATTAATACTAACATTGTTAAATATCTTCATATGGAGCAGACAATCTCAGCTGCCTCGCTTAGCTACAATTGAGATTTCTATCGGCTCGGGTGCCTGAATGAAATGTTCGTGTATACGGGGCGTATGCGCGATATCATCTCCTCTCATTTAATGCCCATTTCACGTTCACATTCTGCTGCCTGCTGCCTGCAATCTGCAATCACAATTTGTTGACCATTTCGTATCATAAATAAACCAATAATTTCATTTAAAGCCCGCACCTGTTACTGAGGCGCACAGCGCAGCGACTCATGAATTCCAAATGCGTTGTACTTTGAGTAGACCTCACTTGCGCTCTGTCTCTATTTATATTTGAGCATATGAGCGTATGTGTGCGTGTGCGGCTTTGCTGTGGGTCATAAAGCTTTACGAGCAGTCGTCGACGGTCGACGGTCGACAGCGCCTCATTGTTATGGACAATGATGGGCGGAGAGACAAAAAAAGAAAAAAAGAACACGGCGCATAAGATTTTTATGCTCGCATTTTTGTGTGAGCCCAACACGAAGCAGAAGAGGAAGACAGAGTTGTTTTAATTATAACACCTGAAGGCAGTCAGCCTACAAGGCTATCACATAAGTGTCTGCACATGTGTGTGTGTGTACGTGTATATGTATTGAGGTACAGTCAGCACAAAAGCTGCATTACGTATGCAAAATTTAATTTCACAAATGTGAAGCGATTCACGTTCACTGTGACTGTGACTATGTGATTATGTGACTGTGACTGTGATTCTGATTGAAGCTGAAATCACAGTTTATCACGCTCTCTCTCTCTCCCTTGCTGCTCGCTCCGTCTCGCTCGCACGCTGTCATTGTCTTGGCTCAGCGAGCTGCTTTTCGACTCTATGTGAATATTTGTTTTATTTTCGCCATCTGCTTCTCTTTGCTGCAACAATTTAAGAAATTAAAAAAAAAGGGACAAAAAAAAACACAGAAACAGAAAAGGGCGCAGCAAAAAAGGAAACAGAACAGGAAGCACAAACCGGACGGAATCGTATGAAACGGAATGAATGACCCTGACCAAGAGCCTCGCAAACCGAGGCGAGAAATATGCAAAAATGGAACGAATTGTGGGTGGAAATATCCTGAACTCCTTCACACAGAGAATCGCTGAATACACATCATAGCAGCTGAGATACTCTCATTAACTAAGAGATTTTCATATTTCATAGATGGAACAGAGATTTCGCTTACAATGCAAAATGTATAATAATATGTTTATATCTAGTAAACACTTGCAAACCGTCTAAGCTCGGAGTCTTAGAGGTCCCAATTTGAATAGGTTTCATTTTCACTTGAAAAGAAAAGCCTTTATAAGTAATATTATTATATTAAGACTTACTAGCCTTACAATGTGAATGTCATAAGATATTTACAAAGAAATTTATCACAATATTATCTCACATCTTGGCGTTAATACTTAAAATATATTTAATATTTATATTTTACGTAAATATATTTTATACCGTATATACACTCACTTGAATTTTTCTTATTTCTCATTTTAATTTACATGAAAAATCCTTTGGGGCATACTCACCTGAAATAGAGAGAGAGAGAGACGAGAAAATATATTAGTTAAGCAAAGAATTGAATAAAATTTAATAATTTGGAAATATATAATAATCTAATAAATTCAATTTATGGACGATTAGATAAAGATTTTTTATTAGATATAAATAGAATGCTTATATTGAATTATTATTAATCATTTTCAGCTCTTCGAACTTAAGTTATTCAGTCAAGCATTTTAGCTTGAATAGGAAAGAAATTTTTTAAATAGGTAAATACAATTACAACAAAACCTGAGCAACTCGGCTTTCAGCTCAGTAAGGGAGTGCGAGCATGGCATTACCGCTCCTGCATTCCCGCTAATATAACCTATTAATAAATTGCTATACATTCCGGTAGAGCTCTATGATTAGCTCTGATTGAATGACAGGCAGCATCAATTCATTTGCATATTTATTATTTATATAAAATAAATTCAAGGTCAATTAACATGGGAAATTCAAGTCAAATTTCCTCATGCACTCTTATTTATGCATATATTTTATATATATTCAATTTTTTTTTATATATATATATATATATATACATTTTTTGTACACATTTACTTATATATGCATATGCAATCCTTTGCCAACTAAATTAATGTTCATGGAAAACTGCAAAAAAAAAAAAGTCTGTGTTAAGCCATAAAAAAAAAAGAGATGAGAGCAAATCGAGATTGTTTTTAAACAAATACACTATTCCCCAGATCCACTTGAATATGCACTGGCCAAAGTTGTGCAGCCCTTTTTCCGGTAACGAGCCGAGGCATAGACATCATGGGATTTACACTCTGCACGTAGGCCTGAATTATTAAGCAGCTGTACGGGCAAGCCAACTCCGGCTGACTGCTGACTGCTGCCTGCTGCCTGCTGCCTGCTTTAATATGGTATTAAGTCATTTCATTTATTATTGACAGCCTGGCGCTATTCGCTTTGGCGTTGGCTGTCAAAAATGCAATCGCCAAAACGAGCCACAGCAAAAAAAAAAAAAAAACAAATGTGGGGAAAAAAGAAAAACAAAATATAAATGGCAAACAGAAATAAGAGAAATGTGAAGCGCATGCAGCGAAATTCAATTACTACTATGACTGGCAAACGGTCAGGACAGGAGGGAAGGAGGGGAGGAGGAGCAGGCACCCAGTTGGTGGGTGGGTGGTGGTGCAAAGGTGGAGCAGGATGTGCGGCTGTTGGGAACGTAACGAGACGTAACTGTTGTTTGCACATAAATTGTTTGTAGTTATGCCAATGCTCATAATGCATCTCTCTCTCATTGCGAGAGTGTGTGTGTGCATGTGTGTGTGTCTTTGTTTTTGTATACAGTGGCATCTAGCATAACCTTCCCTCAGCTGCAGCCATTTCTCTCATATGTCAATGAAAAACTGCGAGTAATCGCTATAAAAAAATTGAAACGCCAAAATGTCGCAGTTTTTCCCCAAGGCAATTTCTGTGACCTCTCTCACTCGCGCACACATTCCCCACCCCTCTCTCTCTCACACACACTTTTTTATTACTTAACACGCATGTGGCCATAATTCTTGGCTTTTATTAACCAAGCGAACGCAACAACAGAAGCGCCACCAAATGCCAGCTCAAGCAAAATAATGAAACAAATAAAAGCAATGCAATAAAATGTTGTAAATTATGAGTTGAATAAATAAGTTATTTAATATATGGCTTAACTATGTCACATAAATGGGGCTTATGAAAAGAATTAATATTTATTTAGCGCGACATATATACCCTTGAGAATTTGTAGTTTAGTGTCAGTAAAATAACTATATCTGTGTTAACAGCCCCGTTTGAGAGGGAATGTAGCATTAGGTTAGATAACAAAATGCTATAGCAATAAAATTGGTATTTAAGTACATTCCTATGACAATGATCGGACATTTGAAGTATTAGTTAACCCATTCGCGAGGCGTGAATGGATTTATGATGAAGTGACATACATATACGAGTACACATATCGACAACTTAATGTTATCGAAAACTTGCACAGCTTCTGCAATATAGTTATCGGCAAAAGTAACACTTAGCTTAATTTCCAGCTATGAAAATTTGCAAAATATGAGATCTTGATCGAGCTGCATCAACGTAAGAGCTATCTATACATTTGTCCATATACGCTCGGCCTATCTGGCAGCCCTATACCTTTTGACAGCGACGGCAACCTTTTGAGAGATAAGCTATTCAAAAAGTGATGTCCACAAATCTATTTCAACCATAAACAATTATTATTATTATCAACATCAACTAAATTGTGTTTTTCTTTGATTTAATAAAATGTATTTATATTATATTCTAGCCAATCGGTCAATCTAATAGCACAAAAATATTCCATAGCCTTACAAAACTTATTCAAATTGTTCCTGATAACTCATTAAAAATGTGTCTAAAAAATCTGTAAATATTAAAAAAAAATAACTAAAATAAAATAAAATGTGTAAACTAAACTATCGACAACACAAAAATTCTGAATCAATGTAATTTACCACTAGAATTATTTCCAAACTTTTCCAGCTCAGCTTTCGCTAAACAGCCGCAATTTCTTTGGGTTTAATAATTAGTAAGAACATCCAATTAAACTGAATGCCTTGTGCTAATTTTATGTCGCCTCATGCTTATGCTCCACATTTCATCTGAATTTATGTGACTTGCAATTAAGTTTTTGCCATTCAATTAGCTTTATGCACACGCGCCTGAGCACATCTATAATCCGAAATGTCGGACAAATAATAAAGTCACAGAAGTTGTTCAAGCAGACATAAGACTCTCATGTGGCGACCCACAGAGCAGCTCTTCCAGCATACATACATACATACATATATAGAGAGCCAATTAGAGCAGATTTATAGCACTCGATTTCTTTAATAACATGAATTTAACCTCTTGTTGTCGGGCTAAGCTGCAGCTAAGCCAAACAGATGGCAATCATAACTTTTTAATTAACCACATGCAATATTGACCATGTCAAAAGCACAGACAGAGAGAAAGAGAGAGAGAGTGAGAGAGAGAGAGAGAGAGAACGAGAGAGAGAGAGAGGGAGCGGGAGAGAGGAAATCCATCAGCTAATTAACTGATATTTAATCTCACATGCGCTGGCATTAAGGACCTCTTCAATTAACATATAATTAAAATGCTCTCAGCTCTCGATTTTATTATAGACCCCAAAAACAAAAAAAAGCTTGTATATCTTATATGTTTAAATAAATGACGTCATAAACATGAAAGCATCAGAGAGTCTAATGAGCGAATACTTATAGCACATAATGTCGACACTTTGTCTTTCCCTTTCACTCATCACTCTCTTTCTCTCTCTCTCTCTCTCTCTCTCTCTCGCCCTCGCGCTCTTAACAATTAAAGAGCGTTTGCTGGCTGAATTATGGTGCCATCTTAATAGTTTTTGCTCTAAGCACTTCAAGCAGTTAGTTACGTGGCATCTTCAGCTACTCTTCAGCTTCAGCTTCAGCTTCATCTTCATCTTCGTCTTCATGGTCTTCTCCTTTGGGTTCGCCTTCTTCGTCAGCCCGGCTGCTTGGCTAGCGAAACCCTCGAGCCAATTGCTCAATCATTCAACTAATAGACCAGGCGACGATGCACTTCGCCTCGGCTGTGAGCCCTGAACTGGGCGTAATTGCAGCGTGCTGGGGCGTGGCCGCTACGGCAGACGCTGCACTGGATCTTGGGCGTGGCATTGTCTAATAGACAACCACTTAATTGGCCTTTCCAGTCCGAGCATGCTCGAGACGGCCACAGATAAGATAACAAATGCAATGAAAGCGAACCAATTAACTCGAGCGAATTTATATTTTGCTTCTTCTTCTTCTCGTTATTGGGGAATAGCAGAAAGAAAATCAATTGAGCTGAATTTTGCTTAGCAAAAAAGAAAAGAAGAAATTTTTTATTTCATTTAAATTTAACTTTATAATATTATTTTGCTTATCTTTCTTTTAAGTGAGAGAAATTGATTTAAAAATTATATTAAATTTTAATTAAATTATTGAATACTAAATAAAATAAATTTTATTTAATAAAATCAATTACATGAATACTTACATAATTCATAAAAACAACAAAGAAAGCTTTTTTCTTCCAAAGTACATTAAAATTTACTTTGTAGAATATTAAATATTCTGAATTAATAAATTAAAAAAAAAAAAAAAAATAATAATAAAAAACTTTTTCTTTGTTGCTTTATTAAATATTCATAATTAATATATTTAAAAAAAAAAAATACATTTTTTTGTTGTTTTTATTAATTATGAACATTTACTATTAAATTTGCTATTCAATAAAATATTTTATATTTATTTAGCCAATAATTTAATTAAAATTTAATGCAAGTTGTAAAAAACTTTGTGGAAATTTTTATAGGTGTCTTTTACTCAAAAGGGTTTACATATATTTAATTTACAATTGCATATGTAATGTTTAACAATTTAAATGAT
Source organism: Drosophila navojoa (assembly GCF_054131105.1). Classification (NCBI taxonomy): domain Eukaryota; kingdom Metazoa; phylum Arthropoda; class Insecta; order Diptera; family Drosophilidae; genus Drosophila; species Drosophila navojoa. Next base: position 11,347,004 of record NC_142891.1, on the reverse strand, counting down.
TATATTAAATGCAATTTGTATGCAATAATAAAATATATTTAAAGCTACAGAAAAGTCACCAATGGAAATAGCAATGCGGCGCTTAAATACGAAAGTCCAGATATATATAATTTATATACCATAATCATATATAATCATAATCAATGGCTGCAAGACCTGTAACAACTCGAACAATTCCCAGTCTGTCGATTATGGAAGATAAATGTTTTTAATGAAATCAGTAACTCAGCGTCGATACAAATACATTTCCACAATAGCAAAATGTCCAGGACGCCATTAGGACAGAGCCGTCATAACTCATACTTGATGTGCAGGAACGTGCAGGGCAGAGATTAATGTGTCTGGGCAACAGATAAGCAAAAGTTATCTACATGAGTGTGTGTATGTATGTGTAAGTATGTGTGTGTAGAGCAGGAGAACTGCAAGCATGTCTATTTCTTAGAGGCAGGAAGCATTCTGCTTCGCCCACAACTTGAATTGGCTCCGGCTCTGGCATTGCCATTACAATTCATTTATATGTGCGGCATGTTTTATGGCATACTTTGTTGTGCTGCCATTAATCAACATTAAAAGTGTCAACAACAACAGCAACAACAGCAACAAGAAAAGAAAAGAAAATGTTGAGCCAGTGCCGCACTGTATGCAAAAAAAATAAAAAATAAAATGCGAAAAGCGAAGAGCGCTCATAAATAGCTGACGAGGCGCCCACTAAAAGCTGCAGGCGAGCGCAAGAAGGGGCAGAGACAAAGAGAGTGGAACGGAGAGAGGGTGAGCAAAGTAAAGGTGTGCTGCAAAGCAATCAGCAGGTGTTTGTCATATGCCGCGAGTAATTTATTTGCCCTGGCAACTTGTTAATACACCAGTCGCCAGTCGCCAGTCGCCAGTCGAGAGCTCCCATGCCCCATGCGCCATTCCCTAGGCCCCATTCAGCTCGATTTTCCAGCTATAGAAATTACTTTCATCAGACTAGAAATTTTTCTTTGTGTTTCAGCTTATTATTAATGATGTCTATTTTTTGTTGTTGTTGTAATATTGCAAGCTTTGCACCTTTAGAAAAGTTTTGAATTACGATTTCCATTAGCTGAGCTTGGCAAAACTTTACATTTGCACTATGCAGTTCTTAAAGCTGAAAAAGTTTTAGTTTAATGAGGCGAATAAATAAGTTTAATAAATATGCTTAAATTATATAATAAATTGAAACATTAAATAGGTATATTTAAATTATATAATAAATGAAAATATTGAATTTTAAATATATTTAAATTATATATTCACTACATATATATTAAAATGATCAATTTAAATTAAATTAAATTTTAAATAAATATCTTTAAATATTTTAACTATTTGAATAATAAATAAATTAATATAAAATAAAAATACTAATACTTAAATTTATTTTAATCATATAAAAAATTGAAAATAAAAAAATAAAATAAATATGAAATAAATATATATAAATTCAATTATAAATGAGAATACTAAATAAAGTACATAATTACATATTAAATTAAACTTTTAAATAAGCATAATTAAATTGTGAAATAAATTGAAATATTTAACTAATATATGTATTTAAATAATATCATTTATTACGGAAATAACATAATAAAATTATTCGATTGTTTATCTATTAAATGAATATATTTAAATTTTGTAAAAAATTACGATCCGAAACTCTATGCAGAACTTGTATTGCCATTATTCTAAGCTTCTTTTACATACATTCATTTCTATTTCACCTACAATTTTTGAGCATCTGTAAAAGCCACAAAAAGTTTCAATTGTGAAATAAAGTTAAAAAAAAAAAAAAATAGAAAAGAAAAAAAAAACCAAAGATAAATGTGAGCATCAAATAGCAATTTTAAACATTTCCTTCAATATAGGCCCATTAAAGTATTTGCTAGGCTTCAATCAAAGTAAATATTCCTGTTATGTGCAATTCCCATCTTTATTTAGCTCTGACTAAACTCAAAGACTTTGCAATCAAGCTATTATACAATCGACGCATTGCCAATCAAAGAATTCAATTATTGTTCAACAAAAACTTTACACAATGCTAACAGAAAGTAGCTCGACTTCAGCCACAACCCCAGCCAGTTGGAGACTTCAGAAGCAGCTGAACAATCTTTTGAAATGCTTTGCGCTTCACGCTCGACCTTTGGCACAAAGTCAGCGGTTTATAAAATGTTTAGCATTTAAATTAAATTGAATAAACCGCTAATCCCATTCACTGGCCATGCCCAGTTGCTGCTCAAGCTCACCCACTCTGTCCCCACTCTCTCCCCCGCCCTTGCGTTCTCCCTTTCAGCAGCAGCGCAAACAAAAGCCAGACAAGTAACAAGGAACACAAACAATTTCCATATCCTTCCGTTGGCATTGTGAACTGTTCCAATTAATTTGCATGTTGAGGGCGCTGGCGTTTTAAAGTTTAGCCGCTATTCGCGATACCGTTAGACAAGCCATTTAAAGCTGCCACGCCCTGCAACACAGCATGACAACGTCAATTAGCTGACCTCCATTGCATTCCCCAGAGAGCGAGAGAGAGGGAGAGAGAGGGAGCGTCTGAGTGAGAGAGAGACTTGCACGCTTCACTGCAGACGCCCAAAAAGTTCACTATAGATTTTACACACTGTCAGCAGCTGTATGTGTGTGTGTGTGTGTGTGTGTGTGTGTGTGTTGGCGCGTGTGCTTAATGTACCGCAACAATGGCAACTACAGCTCTTGGCGCAATTTCGACTTTTGGCGTCTTTAGTTGACCAAAACACACGCAAACACACACACTCACACACGCACACACACAATTGAAACAAAGCAACACAGCAGCTGCACTTATTAAATGTGGTCCAGCTATAGCTATAGCTACATATATGTATGTGAAGTAGCCCTGGCCGAAAAATAGCTGACTCACAGCCCTTAAAGTGCACCGTCATGAAAATGGCAGTCGAAGCCAGTTTTGTGCACAGCTTTAAAGCAAACCAATTTAGGAAACAAGCAGCTTAGACTTTGCGCTAACAAGTAAAGCCAGCCAAGGCTTAAAGTTTCGAATTCATTTGAAATTTGGGAGAGACTACATTAATCAGTCGTAGACTCTAGGTGTTAAATGGCATGATGAAGCCAGAGATTTTGCAAAATTTTACCTTACGCTTGATATGATGAAGAGAAGTTTTTATACGTGTTTAAATGACGTCCGATCTGAACCCAAAGCCAGAAAAAATCAAAATTTCGCTAACTATTCGTATACCCATTCACGAAAGTGATTTTGTTGAATATCCCCCTTACTATCCATTCGTCTGTTCGTATAAAAGCAAATCATTGAAGCTAGTGAATACAAATTTAGAATATATACCAGCTATAGCCACGTATTATAAGATTACAGATTTTGCCGATACGCCCACTCACGGCGCGATAAATGAGTAATGCGTTTCCCGGCATCTCCGAAAAAGTGCTGAAGAGTTGAAATTTGGAATATACCATATATGCTCGTGTTGATAAAATATAGCGCATATATTTATGCCTTTGGGGGGCCTGGTCAATCGGACTGACTGTCTTATCTACAGTCTTGCAGCTATAAAGTCAAAATTTATCGATAAAAATGACCATATAAATAAATCTGCCAATGGGGGCGTGGCAAACAGCAAACTGAATCTGGTAGAGTTTAGATTGCGAAAAAGTATTCCGCAGTGAACTATGCCAGACTGAAAAGGTATTACTTGCTCTCGTTTTATTATTGCAATTTCAATTCCTACTATTTTCATGCCATTTAATTTTATTATACATAATTTACCTATTTGAAATACCAATTTAATACAATTATTACCCACCCAGTCCAAATGTATTGCTTTGTTTTATCACTAGTTATTTTCCAGTTCATTTTACTCTCTCGTTAACTTGACTTCAAAACACTTCATTTAATTAAATTCCAGTTAGCTTGACTGTATTGACTTTCTCTAACAAGTTTAAAAGCTATTAAAGTCATGAGCGTCAGCAATTCATAAGTTTTGGCCTGCCAAATGAAATGCTGTTCAAACTGCCAGCACTTAATATAATATCTGTCATCATTTATCGCTTACTTCACCGCAGAGTAATTTGTTGGTGCGTTTTGACAAGCAAAGGGAAATGACAGTCGGGCGTAATAGAGTGCCCTATGCTCGCCTATGGCTATAACATGAATTCATTTGGCACAAATTTAAGGTAATATTTAGAGGTATTTCTATATAGGAGGAAAATTTATATATAGTCTAATTATCTAAATATATATTTATATATATTTTACATTTAAATTGAGTAGCTCTAAATAATTGGCATTATAATCTATAAGTTAAATATATAAAAAATAAGTTTTATGAAAAAATAAAATAATACCTAAAAATAATAAATAAAACATATATATTAAATTTCGAATATTTGATTCCATTCATATATGCAAGTACCATACACCCTTTGCAATTAATGAACCAGCATCAAAATGCGTGAGCGTAAATCAATAATAATTAAATACATTTTGTTAATTACACTTTAATAACTGCCATAGAAAACATTTTGACCTAATTAGCTTCCGTAAATATTGAAATTATATCGAAGCGTGTGAATTATTATAAAAAACGAAATTAAATATATATATTTGCGCACCCATTATTATGACTGGTCGCTATGAATATTAAATTATATTAAATTGTATATAAATTTAATATTCATGTTAATAAAAAATAGCAATCGAAAGAATCTCAATTTCAATCTCAATCCCCAAGCAGCCAAGACACAAATCAAAAAGCCTTAAACTTTGGGTTTATTGCTTGCACTTAATATATCAATAATCATATTTCTTTCATCGTGCACATCAAATGGAAGTATTCAAATATTTATGGCAGGCGCGGAGGATGCAGGTATAAGAGTAAAGGGAATGAATCGCTCTGATTTTATTGAGGCAGCCGAAAGGGCATTGAATGGTTTAATTTAATGCTTAATGCAATATTCGTATATGTATATATTATTTTATATATATATGTACACATATCTTAAGCGCATTAAAGGAACTGCACACAGCTTACGCTGACCTCTGCCTCCGCCTCCTGCACAGCTTTCGGGAATGCATCCGCGCTGTGGCTGGCTGTAGCTCTCGCATTTCCCAATTTATAACCACAATAAACCGCAACAAAAGCGACAACAGAAACCATAAACTGCAGTCGGTTTTGTTGTTGTTGTTGTTGTATATGCATGTATATGAAATGTCGTAAAAATATGAGAGCAAAAGCAAAGGCAAAGGCAAAGGCAACAGCAAAGCCAAGTAAAATCCAGCAGGCAGGCATACATGAAAAATGAAATGCCAAAAATGCTTATCCTCGCCCTCGACTCGCGCCCCCCCTTTGCCCAATTCGCATTCGCATTTCCTTCCTCTGCGGCACTGTGACTACACAAGTAACACAATTTTCTGCTCGAAATGCTAAATTCACATAAATTATACCCTGTATTGAATGGCCGAGCTGTTGGGGATAGCCAACTAATTGTATAAAAATATAAAAATATATATTTTAGTTATAGCTGAAGCACATCTACAAACCAAACAATATTTTAAATGGAATATTTCAATTAATATAATATTTTCTTATCATCATTTACTTTCTATTTTGTTTTAAATATATATTAATTTTAATTAATTTATTATTTGTATTCATTTATGATTTTTTAGTTAATTTTATGATATATTTCTTTGTTTATTATGTTTTTATATTTTATATTTAAAATATATATTTTTTATATCTCATTATACATTTATTTTATTTCACATTATTATTATTATTTGTATATTATTTTATTTTGATGTTATATTTATTTTTTTATTTTATTATATTTTTTTGTATTATTATATTATATGTATTTAATACAACTTTTATTCAAATTGAAGTCGCCATATATGTTTTTTTTTTTTATTTTTATTCCTACAGTCTTACAAATGTTAAGCAATTAATTAAATTAAATTATTATTGAAATTTTTAGGTAATATATTTTTACACAATTTATATTTTTATACATTCGCTTGGATATTACACGGGTCAAAAAAATATAAAGACAAAAAACAAAAATAAACTACAGACTTCAAAAAATATATGTATGAATATATCTTTTTCTCTGGTTTATTTATTTATTTTTTTAATTTGATGAATAAGTTTATCAATTGACCATATGAAAAGAGTGGTAAACTGAAAACTGTAAATCTCAGTTATCTTAATCTGTTAGACATTTCAATTTTAAAATATCGTAGATATTGAATGCTGAAAATTATATTTTCTTTGGTTAAGATAATCAATTTATGTTCTATTATCTTCATTAAAGATTCCTCTACTAACTCACAAACTCAATTCACCATTTCGAAACACTTTCAAGAGGGACAACAACTTCTCTAAAAGCACTCTCACCTCTGTCTCCCCAATCTCCAGGGCATTTGCCGTTTGATCAACTTAAGACTTGTGTAAGCAGCTGCCTGTTATAGTTTGTGACTCGCCTTATTTATGCAGCACCGAAAATAAATTTGCACTTGTTGTTGATGGTGAATTAAAATGCACAACAGATTTATATGCACATGGAGGGAGAGAGAGAGAGAGGGGGGAGCAGAGTCCATACTCCGCATTCCACATGATGCCACCCGGCCCGCATCAGCGCCCCTTGGGCCACCCTCGCCAGGTATGCAGCGAGCCGAGAGCGAGACTTGAGCCAAGAGTTTTGCGGGCGCATTTAGATTTTATGAGGGGCTTCCACGTAAACAACTTTCTAGTCCCACCTGGACGAGTCCAAGGAAAACTTTCCGATGGCCAAGGCGATGGAGACGATGGAGGCGAAGACGGCGTCGGCAAAAGTTTAGCGTAATAGCTAAAACAAAGCCAACCACAAAAGCTTGGACTTATCATTAAGGTGAAATGTAGCAGCTACGAGCCGAGGGGTAGTTTGTGTGATATATGTATGGGCGGGGCCGTTGGATATGTGGGCGGCTGGCGCTATGCAACATTCTGTTGCCACTCGCAGATCTGCTCGCGCGGGCTGCCATTAGACGTGCGTTGCAGGAGCTGTCACGCAGTGCGGTGTGTGGTTATAGCCACATTACTGGGTGTCAATCAATCAGAATGGCAGCTAAAGTGGGGCCGGTGATACGACCAAGGATTGGGTTCCATTTCGTTTCCATTTGGTGCGTGTTTGGCTGCCGCTCGGCTGCACTGAATCGACGTAATGTGCGGTGTTTGCTGCACTTAACGAGATGCCAACCACACTCAGACACACACACAAACACACGCACAGCCCTCATTTGTGTTGGCCAGAGTCTGTGCAATTTGTCCATCAATCATATGCTTCGATTTCGCCTCTCTAAATTTAATTGACTTTGATTTTGTAAAGTTGACCACTGTTTAGATCTCTGTGTGTGTGCGTGTGTGTGTGTGTGTGTGTGTGTGTGTGTGTGTGTGTGTGTGTGTGTGTGTGTGTGTGTGTGTGTGGTGTTGTGTGTGTGTGTGTGTGTGTGTTGCTGATTGAGTGACAAATGTTTGATGTATTCGGATATTGGATTGATGCTTGCGCTAAGTGCTACGAACATCAAATACAAATCGTTTGACAAAATTGCATTTGTCATGCTTTTTTCTACCAATTTGCTCTGGTTATTTGCTGTTCATTTAATGTTGTTGTTGTTGTTGTTCATGTTTGGCTGTCAATTCAGTTAAAAGTTTCAGTATACGTATTTGAGTTTGGCTTACATCGATTATCGAAAACCAAGCAAATACCCTTATAGAATATAACAGAAACTGTTTTTCCTCTTCATGTTTGCAGTTGAGAATTCTTTGTTTGACTTTTCAGTTGGTTGTTCTTTATTTTATGTTATTTATTTTTTTTTTGAGGGAGAAGTCTTTGTCACATTTCAACAAGACAGAATAATAAAAAAAAAAAACACCAATTGTTTATAGTTGATAAATATTATTCAATGAAATATTCACGTAACTTTGCCAACACAAATCAAACAGAGAAAAATTAAGTTTGTCAATTGTTCAATATTAAATAAATATTAGTTTGCATTGAGAATTTAAGCAAGAGAATGATATTTCAATGGCTCACTGCAAATGTAAAATGTGGAATATTTGCTAGCTGCAATAATAACATAATTCTATTTGAAAGGCTGGTCTGTAGATTTAAGAAATTACAATTGCTACTATTTGACAATAATAATAAATTCAAGCATGGGCACTTGTTTAAGTAATCCGAATAATCCTATGTAATAATAATTTCCCTTGGAAGGGTAAGACTGAAAAATGAGTCTGGACTACGGCTTAAAATGCAGAAATAAGAGACAAATTTAAGCACATGTGCGTAGAGAATGTGCATGATAATAAATTGTTTTAAGATTCTTATGTTCAATTCATAAGATTCAGTTAATTTCAAGTGCATAAGACCGTTCGAGTCTTAAATTCAACAAATGAGGAGTTAATTATTCTGATATTATTACTAACAAATTTTACTTTACACATAAATCAAACATTTAAGCATTTAAAACATTTTATCCGCAATTAATTTTGTTTATATGTAACTTAATTTATTATAATTTATTCGTGTTTTTTGTGCAGTTGTAAACTATTAGGTCTTATTGGGTATGACAGCAATAATATAGTGCAAAACGGTTCTATTTATTTCTTTTATACATATAAATATTTTACAATGAGACTAGCAGAGATTTGGAGAATATATAAATACATGAAATATATTTCTTTAAGTTTACAAGAAACGTTAAACTGCCTCTTTTATAGAAGAGACAAGTCCTCAAATTTTCCTGAATATAACTTTATATAATATATTATAAAATAATAAAAAAAAAAATAATAATATAATATAATATAATATAATATAATATAATATAATATAATATAATATATTATAATATAATATAATATAATATAATATAATATAATATAGTATAATATAATATAATATAATATAATTATAATATAATATAAATGCGCTGCATCCTAATAAATAAATAAAAGAAAAATACTTCCACTCTATTAAATTTTAAAGCGAGAACACGATGTGGTCTTGCCTCGCCAACATGTAATATACAGAACATATATGTACAGCTTAACATTAAGAATGAGAACGAGAACGAGAACAATGATTAATACTAACACTAAAGGCATTTGAGATTTTTACTCAATTTTGGCACAACGAAAATTGTTGTTAATAGGGGAAGAGAAAATGTGAAAGACACAGATTAAATGCTATCTAAATTTTCATTTACAAAATCTATTTTAAATTTATGGCGGACCCAAATTAGGAATTCCAGCACAGCCAATCAAGAAAAGCCTTTTAATGCTTGATATAAACGTAACAAATTAAAATTAAACTGAATTGAGAGAGTGACAGAAGAGAGAGAGAGAGAGAAGGGAACATAATCGGTAACTAAATCTGTGCTTTTAAATGGATTCCAAGTTCGTGACAGTGACATAAAGGTGAGCGCACAAAGTCGAGCTCGTGTTTATCAACGTAATTATGATAAATAGATTTGCTTTTAGCAATTAACACCTGCAACAGCAGCAGCAGCAGCAGCAGCAGCTGGCACTAAGACTGAAACTCTATGTGAGGCAGCGAGAGAGCAGAGAGAGGCGGCGGCACTCAGCTGGGATTCTCGCTAATTGGTAAGCCGCGTTTGCACTAGGCGAATGGAAGAGCAGCTGAGACCAAAACGAAGGTGTTACATGAAATGTTTTCAAATAATTAACGCCAAGCGACGCAAGGCGGCAGCTCACTTTAGTTATGCGAGAGCCGCAAGGGCCGCACAGTATTGGATTGCCGAAATGCGAGCAATTAATTATTCATAATTAGCCGAAAGCGGACTAAATGCTTAGCCAAATGCCTTGACAGCGTGAGTTTCATTTGAAACGGGACTCTGACGGCAATCGCAGTCACAATTGGCCAACAACAGTTGTTGGCCAGCAAACCAAATGCTGTTTAGATTGCGGCTCAGCCATATTTAAAAGTTGGCGAAAGAGAGAGGGAGAGAGGGAGAGAGGGAGAGGGCAAGAGGGAGAGACTGTCGCATTTGTTGTGATTTATGTGCGGCGTTTAGCTGTTGCGCCCCATGAAAATGCCATTTCACAAATTTTTTCAAATTAGCAAAAACAAAACTAAAAGAATCTCGATTGTATTAGGATATATTTAGAGGGCAGAGGAGGAACGTTGAACTGAAACGGAAACTCTCAGCCGTAACTTTTACTGCTGCCATCTGTTAGCGTGCTAATTTGTGAAGAGCGAGTCAGAGTTGGGGTTTACTGAAACCATATATAAGTAGGATATTCACCTTAGACTTGTGGACTTGAATAATAAAAACCAAGAAAGTCTCGAGTCGTAAGATTTAAAAACAAAAACAGTTTTTGGTTTTAGACTCTTGCGAATTGAGCAATGTATTGAAATCAATAAGTCTTTTATCTCTGTTTACGAGTATGCAGATTATTGGGCAGTTAGCACAATTTGACTTTCTCTTGTTTTGCCCAGAGCTCTTTAAAAATGTTAAATCATTGAGTTAAATTTGAGTTCAGATAATTTAAAAAAACATCAATTATATATATTCCGGGGGGCAATCATTTTAACTTTGCCTGAGATTTATATTTGTAAAGAGTCTGCGATTCGTTCTAGTTTCTCTCTATATTCCTCACGTGTTTCTCTCGCTCTCTTGGCGAGTTCGCAAGATCGTGCTAAGCCGATGCTCGCGGCTCGAATTACAATTAATTATCGTTTGAGCACTAAAGCTGAACGATTTCATATTTCAATACTATGATATGTATATAGAGTCTGACAGCACGACGACTAAAATTGCTTGCTCGCGTTTCGACCAAAGTGTGAAAACTAAAGGTGAACAATAATGTGAACATATTGTGCCTTAAATTTGTTTGTATTGGCTTAAAGCTGCACAAAAAAGCTTGATGGCTCAACGCCTCGAGTCTGCAGCATATCATCAGATACCCTGTAAATGGTAATGGAATAGAGCAGAGCTGAGAATTGGAATTGAACACCAATACTGAACTGCTAGTGAACATTTTAGAAAGGCTCATTATGTAACATTGCTAATGAAATAGAATCGATGCACTTGAAGTTTTAAAAATGATTGTGTAAAGCTATATATACCATTCAATATTGATTCATGAATGGAAGAATTTATAGTTTTTTAAAGTGAATCCATAGCAAATGAAAATAAATAAATGATTAGGTAAAACAATAAATATACAACAAAAAAAAAAAAAAAGAAAATAATTAAAGAATAATAAATAATAAATTAGTTAATAACGAATAAGTATTAAAGAAAATATAATAAATATAAATAAAGCAGTAAGAATTTAAAAACCTTTTTAAAGTATAAATTAACAAGTAATAAATAAATAAAAATAAATGAAAAATGAAGTTAAAAAGTAAATCAACATTGCAATAAATATGTAAGCAAGCAATAAAAATAATAATAAATAAATAAATAAATTAATGGATTAATACAAAATGAAATAAATAAATTATGATAAATATACACTTAAATAAATCAAGAAATATATATATAAAAATATTCTCATTTTGAGTAAATAAAATTAAATGAAATATGACATTTAAAAATAAATAAATATTGCAATAAGTATATAAACAAGTAAATAAAAATAATAATAAATAAATATATAATGAATGAATACAAAATCAAAAAAAATATATTATGTTATTCAATAAATCAAGAAATATATATGTATGTAAATATCCTCGTTATGCTCTATGAAACAAATCCCATTAGCAAACGTTCCTTATTCAGCTATTTTTTTTTATAGAGAATTTACATATATAGAGAGACATATATGTATATATTTATCACGTATCTGCAGCTGATATACCGAAATATACCTACATATATCTTCCTAAAACGGAGTTTATCAATTGCTTCCAAGCCAATTTAGCCAACGTGTTGAAGCAGTTCAATTCCGTTTTGACAGTGAGTTATGAAAATTTGCGCTCTGCAAAAATGTTCATAATTTTGGAATTTCGTCTAGTCGCTGTCTGCACGCACACACACTCAAACCTATGCATATATATATGTATAAGTAGCTGCAGAGGAAAGTAACTGTAGCTTGTGGTGCATGGAGCACAGCAGCAGCCACAGCCACAGCGACAACAGCAGCAACAACAACAACAACTTTATATTTATGTAAATATTTAGCAACAACAAACAACACAGCTGCCGGACGAGCACTCAGCTCAGGTGTTGCCCCACCGTCTCGAGTCTGCGGGCAAGGCACGTGTATGAATATTTAACGCTAGCACTGTGTCAACTGGGAGGAAGTAGCAGCGGCAGCAGCAGCAGGAGCAGGAATAGCAGCAATGGCAACTAACTGCTGCCTGGGACGCGCGTCTAGACAAGCTTGAGCTCGATTTTTGTTAAACTCACAAGAGACACAGACACAGACAGACACACACACACGCACACACAAGCATCGACATACACTCTCACATATTTAGCACACGCGTAAAATTTGTGGCAGACAGTGTGAAAGAAATTCGTATTTTTTTTTCCTCTTTTGTATTTTATTTTTTTATTTAGTTAACTTTAGCACTTGTTTGTTTTGAGGGTAAACACTTTTGTCAACAGCTAATTGTGTGTTATTATTAAATATTATTGAATTGAGGCTACTCACTCAGCAATGCTTTTAGATAACGGCCAGCGCTCCATGGAGGCCTGATATTTCATATTCTCGATTTGCTTCTTTAATGCGTCCCGATCCATGTTTTGTAGAGCACTGGGATCCATGGCGGCTAAAATTTATCCACATACCACCCCTGCAAAGCCAACAGAGAACAACAGTGAGCGAAATGTTACCAGATGCTATAAAAGCTGCAAAGCTGCAGTCCGCTCTCACTCGCCCACTCTCACTCCTACTCTCCCTCTCCCTCTCTCTCATACATACGCAGGCACATGCCTGCCGCATTCCCAACTTGGGGTTTGTTTATGGTGGCAGTTGCTTTAGGGGTTGCGCTGGCGTTTGTTTTGTTTGGCTAAGCACCCTGTATGCCTGTGTGGCCGGTGTCTGGCTGAGCTGAGCTGGCGCATGCGCCGGCTATGCACAACAAATCAATAGAGAGAGAGTAAAAGCGAGAGCGTGAGAGAGCGTTAACAGCGCCGCCTGAAAGGCTGCTATAAAGCCGCGTTTGCCGTCGCTGTTAAGCGTGCTCAAACACATTTGTTTACCTCCGCATGCGGGCGGTGAGTATTTTTTTTTTGTTTTTTTTCTCAAATTTTTTGTTTTGCAGCCAAAAATAAAAGGGCGCGCCCGAAAACTTAAAAAATGCTTAGCCAAAAAGCAAAACCGCAAAATGCCAAACATAACAGCTGAGCCAAGCACGCAGCTGCCACACGCGTGGCCAACACTCTGCCCTCCCCTCCCCCTCCGCCTATCACTCTACACTCTCCCTCCCTCTCTCTCTCACACACACTCACACACTCTCAGGCTTGACCGGCTTTGGCGTTGTAATTTATGAATCTTTTGCTTTGTTTATTTAGTAGAGACGGAATTTGTCCTTTTATTTTATTTATTTATTTTTTTTTTTTTTTTTGCCTTGTCATAAATAAGAGCAGCGTGTCAAATGGTCTTCTTCTTGCCTCGAATTTCTGTTTCGCGTGCCTGGGTGCGAAAAGTGAATAAGGGCGGTGAGAAAATGATGCGTGAGGCGGCGCAATTAATTTTTGTTTGCTGCGAATTGTTTAACTAAGCGTATTTATTGCCTGTGCTCGCCAAATTAATTGAGTACAATGGAATCTAACGTTAGCTCTGAGGAGCTTAATCACAAATGAAAAGATAAGATAACATTGACTTGAATAAAAAATCGTAAAAATTTAAAATATTTTACCATTACATTTAATTAATTTAATAATAGATATTTTAATAAAAGCCGTATATATTAACAAGATAAAATAGTATTTAGAAAATAAATAAAAATTTAAGAACCCAATTATTAATAATAATAAATATATATAAATACCAAAAATGTATAAAAATATAATAGAAACAAAATATGAAAAATAACAACAAAAAAATGTATAATTTAATATTATTTATAAAACTTTTATTTTACAAGTTCATTTTGATTTACTTCGCATTTTGTATTTGAACTTAACATTGCCATGCTATGCACTTAACAGAGCTCTGTTAGACAACACAGCAGCACTCTGTAAGCAACAACAGACTCTGTTCCACTTAGCGTAGACACAAACCCGCTTTAACAGAGCTGTTTAAAATCCCGCTGCAAAGTAGAAATTTTATCGCATGCAACATATTAACAATGGCTGCGATTTCGCAGCTCATAATAAGCTAACGACTGTCACGTCATGAAGAACTAATACCGAACTCAAATAGAAAGCCGCAACATGGGCGAGCAAACAATATTGAGGGTCTTGGGGCCGTGCTGCTGCGGGTCTGACAGCGGGCAGACAGTTGAGAACCGCAAGCGGCAGCAGTTGCTGCCCCAAATGTGAAATGCCACAAAAGGTGGAGGCGGCTGACTCCTGTGTCCAGTGAGCCGAGGCTCGGCCTCCCGTCCACAAAGCCTACTAAAACCTGACACCAAGCAGAAGCGGAGGCAGTCATGGACCATGATGCACAGCTGTCGCTTTTGTAGGTGTAACTGTGAATACAAAAGGGACGAGCCGGCTAGTTGGCCAGCTTTTCCGTGTACTGCCCAACTGGCCAGCTGGCCAGCTGGCCAGCTCTTCATATACGTATACAGACATGTATATGCACATCATTTTTTGTCGCTTCGCTAGACAACTGACAGCGGTTGTAGCAGCACCCCTTCTCTCGTTCACGCCTCCTGCCAGCCTGGCTTTAGGCCAGCAGCTAGCAACTGTTTTTTTTTTTCTTTTTTTTTTTTTTTCATCCCATCTGCTTTAAGCATTGGCCAAAGTGTTAATGGTAGAAAATGTTATTGTTAGAGAACAGATTTAATGTCGGCTTGCTACCACGACTCCTGCTCGGTCCGGCTCACTTCGGTGTTAAACATGGCTCCCGCCTGCTGTGCCCATGTGTCCGTGTGTGTGTGTGTGTCCGTGTGTGTGTGTGTCCGTTGACAGCCCTGACCAGCAGCACTAAAAGCTTAAAGTTGGTTTAATTAAAAGTTTTACTGCAGCTCGCCTGTTACCACATGGCCAACAGCTGTCCCGTTATCCAGTTAGCCGAGCGAATTCAACAAAAATTTCTTTGATGCCTGACAGAGTGAAGAAGAACACAAGCATTGTCAGCTTGTCAAAAACTCTTTCGGGAGTTATTGAGAAGATAGCTAGAGTCTAATTAATATTAAGAAGAAAAACTAACTTCATCAAATATATTGCAGGGGCTTTAATAACCTATTAAACTATTTCTGGAATTATGGAGACAAGAGCTAGAATCTATTTAATATTAAAAAAACTAAAGGAAATCCATAAATATTTTGCACTGGTTTCTCTCGCCACTGAAAACCTCTGAATTTTTTAAAAGCTAATTTTGGAATTACTTAGAGGATAACTAAAGTCTAATAAAGAACTAAGAGAAATTCATCAATGTCTTCCAGTTGCTTCAATATCAAAATTAAGATCTCTTTAACTATTTTGGGAATTATTGGGAACATAGCAAAAGTCTAATGATTAATAAGAAAGACTAAAGGAAAGTCATATTCATCAAATATATTGCAGGGGCTTTAATATCATCTAAAACTACATATTTTTGGAATTGTTGAGACGAGAGCCAGAATCTATTTAATACAAAGGAAAACTAAAGAAAATTTATAAATATTTTGCACTAATTTTTATATCACACTGAAGACCTTATTAACTTTCCTAAAATTCTTAAATATTTGTCATAACTAATTTAGGAATTACTTAGAGAATAAGTAAAGTCTAATAAAGAACAACTAAGGGAAATTCAATAATGTCTTCCAATTGCTTCAATAATGTCAGCTGTAAACCTTTTTAGCTATTCTGAGAACTATTGAGACGAAGGCTAAGCTCTAATTAATGTTTGGTAAATTCGAATAAATTTTGCAGTCACTTCGTAATCCTACGTTAGACCTCTTTAACCTTCTTAAGCTCGCAGTGAGCCGCAGCTGAGCGTTGAAGAATTCTAAACTAATTGCTTGCAGCCATTGCAGGCGTCTGGCTGACATGTGACCCGAAGAATAGGATGCGCCATTAAGTACAGAGATGCACGCAGCAGGCATCGGGCGGAGGGCAGCACGCTGCAGGATGCAGGCGGCAGAGCGCGGGCAGCAGGAGGCGGCGCCAAGGATGTGTGGGCGCTGCAACTGAAAAAGTAGCTAAAATTTATCTAACAGTTTCTCTCGGTCGAGGAACATGCAACGGACATAAATCGTTAGCAAAATGTTTTTGGCGGTTACAAGCAGCGAACCACTGCCTTCTCCCACAACCACCGCTACCCCGCGGCTCCACCGCCGCTCTCCGTAAAGTCTGGCGCTGCCATTACGCCCGGCGTAGAGCTCGAGTGCTTCGCGTGTGTGTCAACAGGCGCTCAAGTTTTTGACACCATCAAAAACCCACGGCCCCAGCAAACAGAACTGCAACCCCCACCCTACCCATCCTCCAGACCTAAACAAGCACCACTCACCCACTCTCATTGTCTCTCCCTCTCTCTCTCTCTCTCTTGCTGCCGCTCTCTTCTGTTGTTCTGCAAGCGACAAGGACAACTAGGAAAAGTCAAGTGATTTTCTTTTTTCTGATTGTTGTTCGCATCCTGTTGCTGTTATTGTTGTTGTTGTTATTGTGGCTCATAGCCAGCAGGCTCTCACAGGCAGTTAGTCAACCATCGCAAATCAGTATATATAATCTGATGCATATACATATATATAGATACATATTATTTATGTACTGCGTAGCAGACAAGTCTGGCTAAATAATATGAAAAAATGTTTTCAATGTTTATAATTTATTTGCCTATATCAAACACAGCTCTCAAGCCTCACTTTGAGGTTTCATTTATTATCCAGTGTCTGTGGTACGCCAAGGGCGACTGCTCAAATTCTTCATATAATTGGCATTAACCTAACTGCGACAGACTCTGAATTATGCAGAAGAAGAAGAAGAAGAAGAAGAGGAAGAAGAAGAAGAAGAAGAAGAAGAAGCAAAAGTCGTTTGAGACACATTTTTGGCTTGTTAGCTTTTATATGAATGGGTTTTTAAATTCATGTTTTCTTAAATACTTGCATACTTTGAAGAGATTTAGTAACAAAAGAGAGAGAGAGAGAGAGAGAGTGAGAGAGAGAGAGAGAGAGAGAGAGAGAGATGGAGAAAGAGAGCAGAAAAGGTAGGCATGTACAGTGAAGCTATGAATAGTATCAAAGGGAAGCTACACTTGAGCTGAGAAACCCGCTCAGCTCTTTAACTTATCCAGAAAATAATATGTATAACAATATATGTATATTCCATAAGGTCCTTAGCAAGAAATACTTTAATTTGCAATGCTTTCAGTTGAATAATAAAGAGAGAGTGTGAAGTGTAACCAGCATCCAGTAAGAAACAGAGCCTGAAGAGCGAAACTAACGAAGAAGTTAATCCGAAGCGTGAATGTGGAGAATACGAATAAAAGCCAAGTGAGCAGCTTAGCTAGACAAAAAGCTAAAGACGAAGCAAGACTCGCAGCAAAAAGCTAAGCAACTTAGAATTATAAAAAAAAAAAGTAGGATAAAAAAGCAGATATAAAAAACTTTAAATGGAAGTGCAGGAAAACAAGTTAGGCGAGAAGCGAAAGCGAAAGCAAAAGTGAACACAGAAGCTTATCGCAGTTTGTTTTTTGTTTGTTTGTAGTTGACGCGTGCCAGGAGGAGGAGGAGGAGGAGGAGGAGGAGGGACACGGCAGGAGGAAAGCGAGCCTAATGCAAGCTGACGGGCTAATGCAAGGCTCAGCAGCAACACATAATCGGAATCAGAAGAGAGAGAGAAAGTGTGAGTGAGAGAGAGAGAGAGAGAGAGAGAGAGAGAGAGAGAAAGACAACGAGAGAGACATTGAGAGATGCAGACAGTAGGAATAAGGTATATAAATGTTTATTATACTCTGTTCACAAAATGAAGAAGAGTATACTAGTAGAATACACCTATATATTAATACTATTATTATTTAATATATTTTTTGTATTTAAATATTTTAAAATAATGCCCTATTCTAAAGAATCCATAAAAATGTGTAATAGATTTCAATCATATCAATATATCTCATCTATTTAATTTCAGTTTCTCTTATATCTTTACAGAGTATGCAACAGTCGACTACATACGCTGGCTAAATTCCAGCTTGTTATTGAACTTGACTAGCTTAACTAGCATTAGCCTTTGCTCACTCTGACTTATGCTTGGCAATTATATGGTCTATTGCTTCGCTACTTGAGCTTTGTATATCATACAAGTCGTAAAGTGCTGCAAATCAACTGAATTTAATAGACAACATAATTGCCATGAGTTTCCTAAGGTTTTTGATACAATAAGACTCAAATTAAGAATCAAGATGGAATTTTTCTGGTTTAACTAAAGAATTCCTAACATGAACCCATTCAAAAATTCGTTATATAAATCTAGATAAATCTTCTCTTGAATATGTAAATTTATTAAACTTTTCCAGTCTCATCTCATTTTAGCTCATGAACGAATTTCACAAATTTTATTTACAAACTTTTTAATTTTTTTTAATATTTTGTAATATTTAAATAAATTTTTTAAATTAATGAAAATTAAGATATTTTATTTTGCTTTGGTATTTGCCCTCCCATAAATTATAATGAATTAAAGTTTAAGGAAAAAATTCCCACTCTCAATCATTTAATATTCCATTTAAAAATTTTTATATAAATAAGAATTTATGTACTTTCATATTAAATTTACTTGTTTAGTTAGTTGGCTTCCTATGAAAAGTTTTTCATTTAAAAATATTTATGAAATAACAATTTATACATTTTCCAATGACATCTATTTGTCAAGTTAGCTGTCTACCTCTACATAAAATTTGATTATTCTATAAAATTCAATTGTAAATGTAAGAAATTCTTTTCACACTCTCAGACATTTCAACTGAATTGAATTTATGTGAATTTTAAGAATTCTGTTCACACTCAATATTTATCAAAATAATAATTGATAGATTTCCTACTAATTCCGTTAGCTCAGTTACCAAAACAAATTGATTTAAATTGAATGAAATTGAAGTATGAGAATTATTTTTTCACATTCATTTGTTAAGGACTTTGGCAGAAATGTGTTGAGCATAAAGCAAAGCAAATTCGTTTCGATTGTCACGTACTTCTGTTGCCCAAAACAATTGCAGAGTGTGCCACAAATATTTATAGAGTCATTAACAAAATTTCAATTCGTTGATTTCGCTACCTTCGGATGTTGGCTGAGCTGAGCTGAGCTGGGGGCATCCTCAGCTGCAGCGGCAACTGGAAGACGACAATTTGCTGAAAACTTTCAACGCGAAAACTTTGACTGCACGAAAACCAGCGAACCACAAAGTGCAACGGCAACGGCAACTGCAACTGTAACGGCAACTCAAGCGGCAGCTGCAACAATGCACAATCAAGTGCAGAGCTAAATAATTTAAACACGAATTGCTCTCCCTCCGTTGACATTGTCCTCAACTCCAATATTTAGTTCCGGAACGTGGGCCGGACTAACCGGGCTTATTAGCCGTGAAATGCGTTAAATTATGATGGCAGCCAAACAATGCCAAGTGGCCTGCGAGCAGTTGTAGCAGTTACCCTGCCCCCGCCCCTACGTTGCGTATACGTGATTTATGCCTGAGCCATGTGCTGTTACCTAGCAGCGTATTCATTTTTAATACCCTGCCCAGCAGCACAGGCACTCGGCTGCACTGGCTGCATTCGATTCATGCATAATTCACATAATAAACAGCCAAAATACATTTGGCCAAGTGCGCAGCTTCACACAACTGCGGGCTCCACGATTGTTAAACTATTTATGCTTGTGATTGCCGAGGGAATTATTAGCTTCAAGTGAAGCATGGAGAGGAGCTAGCGAAACTCTAGAAAGATGATGAAAAGAGGTTGAAATTCGTATGATTTGAGATTGGAAACAGAGGAAGAAGAAGAAGAGAAGTGTCTTATGAATGTTTTCCATTTGTGATTATATTTTATGCATGAATATAATATATAAGATAATATATAAAATACTTATATAATATATAAAATATATATATGTATATGTCTAATTTTCTTACTGTTGCAGCAGTATTAGTGTGAGGCTTTTATAGGATTGTTTCATGAAAAAAAATAAAATAAAAATAAAAATAAATAAATAAAAAACTAGAAAAATAATTAAAGTAAATAAAATCAATAAAGAGTCAAGTCTCAATAATAAGAAATCATTCTCGATAATGTGAATTCCTGTGTATATAAAAAAAAACTGAATTCCTTGCTATTGCGGCACTTGACTGTAAATGTAAATTGCCAATAAAGAAAATAGACAAATTATAGAAATTAGGAATTAATTAGAACAAATCATCAGAAGTTCGAGATGAAGTTATAGACATCGAAGTTAAGCTCTATAAATAAAATAAAATAACACTGGCAGAAATGTGGATAGTATTAATATAAAATATAAATTAGAATCAATGATTTCTCTTTTAAACAGAGCCAAGCGCTCGTAGTCCTACCTATTCAAAAGAACATCAATATTTCTTAACTATTATTTGGCAACAATCAAATATTCATTCAATATATACAGAGATCCTTAGCTATTCTGCATGAAATTGAAAAGTTGTAATGCTCATTTAATGTTCGAATGAAAGACTAATTCAATTTAAATATATATAATTTAAGAACTAACCTCATATATAAGCCAGCAGATTTTTGATTGAATTAGTTAATATTCAAAGAATTTCTTGTACATTTCATAATTCAAATCCAATAGAATCAATGTACAATATATTATAGATTTCATTTATGATATTGGTTCAGCCAATGATTCTCAAGTACTGTTCCAGGGTATTGAGCAATTCGAGTTAGCCTCAGCTCACTTATTATTTACTTCAAGCGAGAGCAACGCGAGGCAAGAGCGCCAAGGGAGAACGCAAAAGTTAGTGTAAGTTATAGCATTTAAAGAACTTTGCCAAGTTTGTCTGGCAATCGTATAAATCAAACGATCCAAACGAAGCCCAATGGCTATTAAATTTACGACCTGACCTAACCAGGTTCCACTGCACGTGGGTGGGCCCTGAAGATGACGAAGGAAGATGGAACAATTTTGTAACCGTTTCATTGCGCCTCAGTTTGTTTATCGTTCGTTTGGCCTCTGTTTGTTTTTTGTTGTTGTCTGTTTGCTGTTGATGGCAAAGTGCAGTAAAACGTGAGGCTACAAAAAAATGCAATTAAACGCGTTTCATGTGACACTTTAGTTGCCTCTCTCTCTCTCTCTCTCTCTCTCTATCTCTTTCACTTTCTCTACGTTGCTCTGTCTGTAACGTAAAGCTGAGCTCGATTTGTTTGACCAGCCCGGGAGGCTATTGGACTATTGCATAATAATGGTAGTATGAGTGTCGCGAGCTGCAGGTGATGGGATATGGAGCGCAAGAAGAGAAGGAGGGAGCACCAAATTGATGGATAGATTGCTTGAAAGAAAAACTACGATAATAGCCGTTATCTGTGGCACTGCGGGAAACGGCAGCCGGAGGAGGAAGACACAAGCAAACAAAAGTAAAACCTTGATGCGAGCGTATTGTGCAAAGAGGGCGTAGCAGAAAAACATATAAAGGCCACATCAATTTATGTGCTGCCAGCTTCAGCAAATGGGAAACCGAACAAAAACCTACGTTTGACAGTTGCATTGCACAGTGGGATGCATAAATATAAGGTAGATATACAGGTGTGCGGGTGTGCGGGTGTAGGTGTTGCACAGCTAGGAAAATATTCAAAGAAACAACTGCAGAAATCTTGATAGCAAATCAAACAGTTTTTTAATACAGTGCAGAGCTGTAAACAATAAACAAGGAGGGAGAGTTAAAGGTATACAGTAAACAAGGAGTGAGAGTGATCGAGATACCGAGAGGGATAGAGAGAGAAACAAAGTCCTAAAAAGAAAGTGGAAGAGAGAACAGTAAGAGAAAGAAGGCCAGTCTAAGCAGTAAAACTGTGTGAGAGACTGAGGCAGCAGATAAAATAGTAAGAGACAGACTGAGATAGAGAAAGACAGACAAAGAAATTGCAAGAGAGCGAGAGGAAGAAAGAGAATACTAGAGAAGGGCAGGCAGAGAAATAGTAAGCGAGAGCGGGTCAAAGAAAGACAGAGAAATAGTAGGGCAATAAGTGAGAGAGAGCGAGCAATGAATGAGGTAAAGTGTGTGTGTGAGTGAATGAGAAAGAGAGAGAGAGAGAGAGAGAGAGAGAGAGAGAGAGAGAGAGAGAGTGAGATAGAGAGTGTATGAGATAGAGAGATAGTATGTGACAAAAAAGACATAGAATTAGAGAGAGTTTGAGAGAAAGAATCATATAGAGATGGAGAGAGTGAAGGAAAGAGTGAGTTAGAGGAAGAGAGAGAGAGAGGGAGAGAGAGAAACGACAGAGGAGAGTTGAGAGAATAATGAACAATAGGATAGTTTTCAGTTTACGTTTCTGAATAAAGTAAAAAATACCATAACCAAAAACATTGCTGACAAATGATAAATTGAGAATAATATGATGCAATCGACATATCTATTAAAAATGAACTTAAAATTTCATATCAACTCAGGGAAGAAGTGAGAGTAAGAGATAAAGAGAGAGAGAGAGAGAGAGAGAGAGAGAGAGAGAGAGAGAGAGAGAGAGAGAGAGATAGATAGATAGAGAGAGAGAGAGACAGAGAGAAAGCGGCAGTATGAATCGAAACCTATAAACAAAGGACCAAGCCACTCCAGTTATGTGTTTTAATTATCATAAACGTTTACGAAATCATAACAATAAAAACCGAAATGGGGAAATGGGAAAAAATGCGACTCCAAGTGCCAGCCTATGGAGTGCAAAAGGCCGTCAGGAATAAAAGATGAAGCGAAGCGAGTGTCAGAGCAGGCGACGGACGCTTCATAAAGTTACTGCAAATGACATGTACTTAAATGCTAAGCGACTCAACTAAGAACAAAGAGAGACATACATACATATATACAAATATATATGTGTGTGCATGTATTTTGCAGTGAAAGGCGTTGTGGGCGTGCGAACAATGGGATACACCTACGAAAAAGCTGAACACAAAATTAAATGTAAGCACTGTGAGCAAAAACCGAGCCATTAAATTTGCATTAAAATATTCAATTTAGAGAGACATGGCCCCGCCCGGATGGCATGGGACACATTGTAAAAGATGTGGTAGATGCCTCTATAGCTGGCTGTGGCTAGAAATGTGGCTAGGGCTCTGGCTCTGGCTCTGGCTCTGGGTCTGGCTCTGGCTGTGGCCATATCTGCACCTTGTGGAGTGCATCAAAGGCAGCGGGCGACTTTTATGAGTAGATGACGTTGGAACATCCTCTTGCTCCCCCTCCTCCTCCTGCTGCTGCTGCTGCTGCTGCTCAGCTAGCCCATTACACGATCTCCAGCTCCAGCTCTAGCTCCAGCTCTTGCTGCCTTCTTCTGCTGCTTGTTCGTCTTCTTCTTTTATGCTTTAATTATTTGTAGCATGCAAAGTTAAGCCCCAACCCACACACACACACACACACACACGCAGACATTGGGCAAGGTATTAAGTTGTAAATATGTAGAAAGCGCTGCAGTTCACAGCTGCCAGCTGCCTCCTGCTGCAGCCTCCATCTCCAAGGCTCTGAGTCTGTCTGTCTGTGTGTGTGTGTGTGTGTGTATGTCAAAAATGAATTACATTGCAGTCAGCAGTTGCATGTGTGTGAGTGTGCGTGTGTGTGCGTGCGTGTCTGCATATTTAAGCGCGCCGCAAAGTATGCAGCAAAGTTTAACAGCTGCATAGCTGCTGCTACTCCTGCGGCTGCTCCTGCTCCTGCTGATGCTTGCTTGCTTGCTTTACGGATTTACTTATGTTGTTCTTGCCAACACACACACACACACACGCGCGCACACAATCTCATCTTCACTGACATACACACACGCACACACACGCATACACTGACAAATACGTGCAGCACTCGCAGACAGCCATTTAGTTAGTGGCTGCTGTCGAGTGCTTAGTTTTAAATCCGATACAATTTACTTTAAGTAAGGGCCATAAATTTGACCTATCAGAGCACAGCGCACGTACACACACACATACACACACATTCACCCACACACTCTCACACTCACACTCGTTGATTACAGTTGAGATACAATTTTTCGTACATTTTTAATTGAGTGTCACAAGAGTTACGAGTATTTTTTTTCTCTCTCTCCCTCTTTCCCTACTGCTCTAGCTCTCTCTCGCTCCTACTCTACTTCCCTCTGTCCCTCTCTCATACATACATATAGGCAAATGTCCTTATCTCTGGCTAAATCCTTTAAGGCTCTGCCACCTCGCCTACGGCTGCACTTTGTTAGCCTTTTAGGCAAATAGTTTTCTATTTTGCCCAACTGCCGCCTACATTCAGTGCAACAACATGAAATGCAAACACAAATGAAAGAGTTTGCGACACAGTCTAAAGGGGATTGTATTTCAAGCTAATGCCAACATTTCCTCGTTCATTTTGTTTTCCATATTTCCCCCAGTTTATCACCCGAAACAGGTGACATTTGCCAGCGCCCAAATTGAATTTTATTCTTGCTCTGTTTATTTAATAAGAAACCATTTTTGTTTTGCCATTTGATAGCTGTTGACTTTTCATTCATTATAAATTGTTGTTTGCTATGTTGATTTTTATAACAAATTGTTGTGCCGAAGCTGAATGAAACGAAAATGTTGTATAATAAAAACATATATAGTATATATATGTATTATATATGCAGATACTGTCCGAGAACTAAATTAACTGTAATTCCAAGTCTATATATTATATAATATTTAAACTAATTACCTTCAAATCATTTTCCTTTACTAAACATTTTATATATGTACTTTTAAAGCATTTTAAAATACATTTTTGAAGAAAAAATGTTATTTTATTTTAAATGTATTTAAAAGCCCATCAAGAAATCAGGTAAAGTCGGTATCATTTAATTTATCAGGTAAATTTTCGTATGTTTTATGAGCAAATATATACATTTTTATAACTACATAATTTTTATATATTATCAATTTATCTATGTTTTGATAATATATATTATCTATTTGCCCATAAGACATATATATATTGCCCAGCCACTAGTGCAGCTAAATAGAGTCTAGAGAGGGACATAGAGGGAATTATATCTTATGTGAAATTAAATGAAATTAAATATATGCATACTTGTAATCTTGAACTACAACTACAACCATATCTCTATCTATATACACTTATAGATTCATATTAACTGTTATAACTCAAGTGCAAATGTGTAGATCATTATTCATATGGATTATGGTAAGCCATGCACATCTAATCAAAGCACAAATATGCACTTTGAAAGCACAAGAGCTGAAAGACGACATAACTCTTGTCCTGACAATCAAAGCTATCTCTATTCAATTTGCTGTATCGCAGCCAGCTCCAAGCAACATGCGAATCCCCTCAGCACATATGTACATATGTCATTAGTGGCATTGGGAGGCGGGGAAATATCTTGGATGGCATGCGTTAAGTAACTCGCCCTGTTCCACGTTTCCCGCTGAATCAACGGATTCCTGTCATAGCATTTGGATTGACCATTGCTCGAATGCTCGCAGCACTTATCGCAATTCGCAATCGCACTCTGCGCACGCACAATCAATCTGAACCGGAATCAGGATGGGCATTGCAATCCATGTGGGATAAACACCTACCGCCCCCCACCTCCTCCAGCTATCCAGCACCCAATCACTTATCACAGTGCCTCCTGCTTGGCCCGCATCCATTTGGCGCACTTGTTGCCAACGCAGCGCCGTTTAATCAAATCAATTTTTTTCATTCATTTTCATTCATTTTTTTCTCTCTGCTGTCCCGTTGCTTTTACACATGTTACAAATGTTCGAACTATTTGCAAATCCCCAGCCATTGCTCAGTCTGCCCGGTCTGCCCGGTCTGCTCAGCCTGTCAGCTTCTCTCTAGCCCAGTTTAACATTGCCCTATGCAAATCCATTGTGACAGCCACGGACGAGCCAGAGAGTGAGAGAGAGAGAGTGAGTCAGATAGTGAAAAAAGCGACTCTAATTGAATTTAGTTTACGGCAGCTATTTTTTCATTTTTCTATTTTTTTTTTCTGCTTCTATTCGATCCTTGACCAGGCGCTACGAAATTCTGCTTCACTTCGCCTGGGCTTACTGCCCATAATTGAGGCACGAAAAGCGCAACGCACTATGAAGGGTCGTGGAGGAGGGGGAGGGCACGACATTGATATACATTGTGCGAGGCAATGCAATGCGAGCGGCAGCGTTACCATTTCGCAAAGGAGCATCCATAGAAATGCCGAGTTGCATCATTCCCCAGCTCGAGGCGAGGCGAGACGAGGCGAGGCGAGGCGAATCGAGCTGCCGTTCGCCTTTTGTCTGGCATTTTGCTAAAGGCCAGCGGCAAATTGGTGTCGGCCGCTCGCTCGCTCTCTCTCACACACATTCTCTCCCTCTCCCTCTCTCTCTCTCTCCCTCTCACTCTCCCTGTGAATGACGGCGCAAATAATTGAATAAGCGATCAATAGGTGAACAAGTTGCAAGGCACCCGAAATTCATTTTGTGAATGCGATTTGATGGCGGCACAAAGAAGGAGAAGAAGAAGAAGAAATAACTCACGAAAATTGCGCAAAAACTGTAAAACTGTTTAATTGAATTAGCTGAAGCCTAGACGCGGGTCAACAGTGGCAGCCAAACGGCAGCTCTACTCACCCACCTTCCCCACCTTCCCCACCTCTCTCTCTCTCTCTCTCCCTTCGCTTGATTCATGCTCGCCTTTTAGGCCATGGCCTAAAACTCTCAACAGTTTGCGCATTTGTTTGCTGTTGTGCGTGGGAGCCGATGCTGCTGATGCTGTTGCTGTTGCAAGAGGTTAGCGCGATAATTGCTTTTTGGCCAAAAGTGCCGAAATTCCGGCTAGCCATTCGTTATGACAATGGGCTTTGCATGCAGCGCTTGTTAAGAACAATTTAGGTCGGAACTACAGTTGGTACATTGCACTCCGCCTACTTTTTAATATTTTTACTTTAGTTGACAGTTTTTTTATGTTATATATACTGATGGTATATTAAAATTATTGTTGTTTTATATCCAATTTAATACAATTATTTATCTATTTTATAAAGATTATGCCATTTAATTTTCATGGTATATTTATGAAGTATCAATGGAATTATATTTTTTGGCTTTTGATAAATTATTTATTTTATTTTTTGTATGTATTGTATATATATATATTTTTATTTTTATTTATTATATTTTATATTTTATATTTTATATTTTATATTTTATATTTTATATTTTATATTTTATATTTTATATTTATTTTATATTTTATATTTTCTCTTTTCTATTTTTTGTTTTCTGTTTTCTGTTTTTCTTTCTCTTTCTATTTCTATTTTATATTTTTATTTTTTTTTTCTTTTCTTTTATATTTCTTTTATTTATTTATCTTTTTTTTTCTTTTTCTTTCTCTTTAAATTTCAGATTTTTATATTTCTAAATTTGCTCTATTTTTTTAATTACAATTATTTCACTTCTTTTGTGAATTATATAGTAAAATCATTTAAAATAATTTTAAAATTTTTTAACTCTGATATTTTCGTTTCCATATCCATAAATTCCCTCTTAAAATATATTTCTAGCACAGCTTTTATAAAACAACCTTAACCACACTCCATTGCACCTCAACATTCACATTGTGTTCAAGCATGCTCCAGCTGCAGGCATCAAAACAAAGTTTACGCTCTTGAGGGCACATCATCCATTACCCAACCAAATTATTGCACCCATCCGCAGCTCAATTTATTATCCAATTCATGGCGAATAACAAAGGCGCAGGTCCCGCCCCCCGCAGCTTCAATTGGCAAGTGAAGCCGCAAGATTAATTACCTCAAAGCTGCAACTTGAAACCGCAAGTAACAAGTGAAGTTAAGAGCAATTACGAAACTTTCTACACAGCTGGCTAAGCTCAGAGCACCGTCTCTTCTCTGACTCCATATTCATTTATTTATACATCTATTTATAGATATATACACTCTCACTCTCTCTCTTTCTGTCAACTCGTGCGTTTTTACTACTGTCTAGTGCACTGCAATTTAATTTACTTCGAAAGCATTTCAAATCCAATCAAATCGAAACCGGCATCAATTTTTCATGAAGCAAAAATGGAAACGAACAAAAAATGAGAGAAAAGCTGTAAAAGCAAACTGAAATATCAATGAAAAATTATGAGGCATGTGGCAAACAACAACAACAACAACAATAACAACCACAACAGCTAAACTGTCGACTATAATAATAACAAACAAAATTGTGGCGCACCCTTTTGCCACGCCAATCGACCAGGACGATCCAATAGCCAAGTGGCCATTGATGCGTTAAATAAGAACTTCGGCTAAATATTTCCCAAAGCAAAAACAAGCCAGCTCTACCAGCGAGCAGGCGATGGACCAAACTGATGCAAAGTTTCCACACGTAAGGCAGCAAGAAAAGTGCAGAGCAGAAGCAGTAAATGGGAGAACGAGGGGAGTGCGGGCTAAGGGGGAGTACGGGCAGCTTGAAGCAAATGCTGAGACTAAGTGTGAGAAAAATCACAAGTCAAAAAGCAAACGACCTGTGCTATGCCCTAGGTGAAGTAGAGCAAGTGACGCGATCTTACTGGGCGGATCAGTAAGATCTTAACATCTTTAAATATATGCTCTCAAATATATGTTTACAAACAGTAAGACGGGCATAGCTGAAAGCCAATATACTCCATTCACGTTCATTTGATGAAATAATTATGAGCAGCTCTATCAAATTCGCTGTAGCGATAAAGTAAGGGAATTCATAAATTGTATATTGGCGATTTTGATTTAACTAAAGAAGAAATAATATTGAAACACCTTTTCGATACAAAGCTAATAAACCTTAACGTTTTTGACTATTTCTCTGGGGTATATTTCTAGCAATTAGCAGAGAGCCACTTCAACTGCTTCAAGGTCTCAGTATGAAAACTACTTAAGTAGTTTATAAATGACATTCTGTCAGCTTGTCATTAGTTCAGAATCATCTGTAAGGTATCTATGTATATTTAATTTTTTGTTATTATTATTAAAAACAATAATTAATTTAATTTAACTTTTTTAATATGACTTCACAATTCCTACGACACAACTATCAAATTTCACTAGGCCATTCACTAGTCCAAGCTTATACTCGATATTTTTATCAACTATAATTAAAATTCCATTAAGCACCTGAGAACTCAAACTCAAATGAACGAACGGACACGTTGGTAAGATTGATCCAATTACCGAATGCCAATCGCTTCATTCGAATTTCCAATTAGTCTTTAGGTATAAATAGACGCCAATCATGTAAGCACTTGCGATAACTAACTAACTAACTAACTAACTTCTAATTTAATTAATTAGTGCAGCAACACAGTTGTAATTATACCTTAAAGCTATTTATAGACAGCTACAGGGTATCAATTGAAGCAACAACTAACAAGGATTTGTCGTGCCGCCTCCTTTCTTTGGCACAGCAGCCGCCTCCTGCTCGGGTGCTCAACTGCCCGGTTGTCCGACCACCCCGCAGCTCCCTGCCAATATCTACTCTCCTCTGCTTCTTCTTCCTCTCGGTGCCGTCTCGGTGTAACATCCGTTTTACGGGCTCGGCCCAGACACGTATACAAACATTTCATGGTTCAATAAATTTGCTGCCGAGCGTACCGGAAACTTTGCGAAAAATACATTGGGAAAATGCTCGTTGCAATGGAAAAGGCAAAAAGAAATTATCTGTAGCCGGTAGCTGGTTGCTGGTGCTGGTGCTGGTGCTGGTTGCTGTTGGCTGACACGTAAATGCCACGCCTACACGCCTTCGTAGCCAAAATGCGGCGCTGCCAGAGCCAGCCACACACACACACACACACACACACACACGCACACACACATAGACACACACGCGCGCGCATCACATCAGCTTTTTCTTTTATTATAATTTTTTATTCTTTTTAGCTGCTGCAATTTTTAAACTCTCTTTTTAATGGCTGTCAGACTGACTGCCTGTCAGCCTGCCTTACAGCCACGCCCACTTATTATATATTTTGGCCTAGTTCTAGAAGCGTGTAGGTGTTAAATTATGCATTGCCCACTTTTCACACCTAGTTGCTGCAGCTGTTGTTGCTGTTGCTGCAATTGTTGCTGCCCTTTTAATATGTTGCACAAAAAGCAATTAAATGTACAGCCCACACTTGCAAATAGATTTAAACTGGCATAATTTATAGTTTTAATTAGAAGCAATCCGCTACATATCCCAATCGTACCTGGCATTCAACTGTGTCCAATGTTATCCTTGGGCCTAATAAATTTAATTTTAGGTTGATCTTAGGTAATGGCTTTTAATCATTGTTAATAAATTATTTAATTCCCACGCATAAAATCATCATAAATTAACATCTACTTAACAAAGGGACGAGATCAAGCGAACGTTCTCGAACGACTGACTGCACCGACCAAAACCAGCAAAGCTTTCAATCAAAATTGTCTCTCTTCTACTCGCAACTTACATCCGCCTGTCGCTCTCATTCGTTAAAACACTCAGAAGCTAACTCACACTCACATCATCCGCTGAGCGCCATTGATCCGTTAGATGGCAGAAGAAGAACTAGTGCCTATACATAAACTCTCACGCGCTCTCTCTTTCTCTCTCAACTTAAATTCTACACTCAGCTTACGATCCACAGCAGTATACTATGTATGTATGACTTCTTCTGGCTTACCTGTGGATTCTAAGTTTCAAGTTGATCTCTGTTAGCTCAAAGCCAGAGCTTCACATACATACATGCATATACGTATGTAGTTACAATTTTTTCATTATGTTGAATTTTTTTAATAAAACACGTTTTCTCAGCTTAGCTATTAAGGGCACATATTTATGTCATTTCACTTTCCAATAAAGACAAAATAGGACTTCACACACTCACTAGCAAAAAGCGCGAGTGGACAACACTCCAAATGTGAGAGCAAACTGAGTCAATTTGCTATGATCCCGCAAATGAGCAAGTAGAGCAGATGCCAATTGTATGTGTGTGTGCGAGTAAGCCGACAGACCATGCAAAAAATGAGAATAGACATTATGGTTGTTAGTGAGAATGGCAACTAAGCGCTCTCGCTTTTGATACCGTTTTATATATAAGTGCAAGCGAGTCGGCCGATTGGCAGGGATTACAGCGCGAGCAGAAAGTGGCCATCGCTGTTGAGAGTGTCAGAGATAACGCGCGCCTCTCTGTTGATGCCGTGTGTGAGCTGTACAGCAAGTAGTATAAGAGGGAGGGAGACGGCTGCAGCTACTATATATAAGATGTGTGTGCGAATAAGTCGGCTGCTGGATGGCAGCCCTAACACTGGACTCTGTCTCGACGATTTGAGCGTGTATTGTGCATGGTGTGAGAGTTAAATTAGTTGTATAATCTCAGCTGTTAATGAGATTGAGTGCACATGCAAACCTAACGAAGGCATTAGGTGACAGAGCAAGTTTAGTACATACATACGTACATATGTATGTATGTATATGCTTAGTATAGTATAGCGAGGGATTATTGCGCGTGCAATATGGAAGTTAATTGGATTGCTGATTGAAGCCAAAATACCCAGTTTAGCCACTCTGAAGGGCTTTAGCGTGTACATGGACAATTTTCAGCAAATGTATAATACGCCAAGGAACATGCTTGTGAAATTTAATTTATCAAACTTCTGCGCCGTTGCACAGCCAACAAACATAAACACACAGACACACACACACACACACACAGAGAGACACACGGCTGCCGCAGTAGGAGACATAACACGGAAACAGGAAGTAGAGCGCAAATTTTGTGAATGCACTTCCGCTTAGTGGGCTGTGTGTGCATTTCACTCACTCTCTCCCATCTCTGTGCCTCCGCCTCTCTGGCTCTCCTCTCCCTATCTCTATCTACATGTACATATGTGCTTGGCCAGATACAGCGCGCACTTTTGTTATTTACAATGCAATGAAATGCGAAATGAACTATATCGAATATTGTATTGCATGGCAGGGAATTTATATGCGCTGCTTAACACAATTACATTCTGCGCATTTTATAGCATACTTTTAAGCGCACGCATGACGCACAGACAAAGGCATCAATTAGTCAACGCAATTGAATAAATGACGCTTCGTTTAGCATTGAAAACTGTGAAAAGTCCGATCTAGTCAGTTCTATAGAAATCTTTAGCCGTTTCCAATTTTTATCTTTTTCATTCACAGTTCAGTGAGCATGCAAGGCTAAGAATATTTAAATAAAATATATCGAATTCAAGAGAAGCTTTCAGAATATTCATCAAATATCCTGTGTAGCAGGACAATAATAGTACGATAGTTAGTTGTCGTTACTTAACTATAATGGGATTAACGTATAAAAAGTAACATATGTATTTATTTATATTTTTTTTTTATATTTATCAGAAATTATTACTGACATTTTAATGAGATCTCTTAAGTTCTTTGACTTAAAGATGAATGCATTTCAGGCAGGGTCTTGACCCTAATTAAACAAACGCTTAAAGCTAGCTCACAAATACACACACACATTTCTAACACACTCTCTCTCTCTTCATTTCGCCTTCTGCTTTATTGGGCTTTCTCATAAATTTATATACCCAGTTTATTTTTTTGAGGCAGCTGAAACTAATGCACGCCAATTTTCAATACAGAAAATCGAACTTTGAAGTGGACGCCGACGCGTCGCGTTCTATTTTAAATGCTGCCAGCAGAAGGCGCTAGAAAGGCAGCACGATTCTTATGAGCCACGATTGAACTTTACTTGCAACGCGACGCGTCGGCTGCTGCTGTTGCACATCGCGTGCTTGGCCAAAAACCACTTGAAACTATTATTGATGAACACGCGCGATGAACCGAGGGGCAGATTATGGGGACAATGGCAGCAAGTGTTGGGGCGCCAGAGGCGGGGCGGTCAGACGGGAACAAAAGCCAGCTGACTGACAGCAACAGCAGCAGCAGCAGCAGCAGCTGTTGGCAGCATTGCTGAGCCGTGGGTGGCGCGGCCATTGAGTTGTCGCGGCAACGAATGCGTTTTGTGCGTGTTAAAGCGCACAGAAAATATGAAAAGCATAAAAAAGCGAAGAGTATATGAAAGCGAAAACGAAAAGAACGCTGCTTACTCCAAGGCGCAGGAGGAGCACAGCACTTTAGCACTTTTTATGCTTGGCGATAAATTAAAATTTTTATTAACATACTTTTCTGTTAGCTGCAGCCACGCCTCCCTCCCTACCAGGCAGCCCGCTTAACAAACGTCAGCTTGTCGGGCACTCGACGTACTCTCTTCTCTCTCTCTCTCACTCTCTCTCTCTCTTTTCTCTCTCTATCGTGCAATGGGAAATTCCTATCCAAGCACTTTTTATGAATCGAGCAGCGCACGCAAAAACTGACCCCTTAGTGGCAGCCCCCACCTCTACCCTATCCCTCACTCCTCTCGCTCCCTCCTCTTCTTGGCTGGCTATACAATTATAATTTGTTGACGCGTCCACTAAGGCTTTCGAGGAAAAGCGAAAATAAATAAAAGTGCTTGCTCAGTGACAGAGTTTCAGGTCTGATGAGTTTTCCATCTTAAGCGCATTTCCCCCAACGAGCTGCAATTGCAGGCTGCTCCGCAGTGAGACGACACTATTATGGCCATGGCCCAAACGATTAACATTTTTCCATTTTACATCAAATTATGCATACGGTAAGGCGATAAAAGTGTTTAGATTGGCATTGAATCGAAAGGCGAAAGCGAAAGCGTAAAGATAAGTTGCAATAAGCTGTGAAGTCATAGCAAAAGCATCGAATGTCATTCAAGTTGAGGCTGCTTCGAGATTAAATCCATTCAACTTGTGACATGCTGATGAAAAAATGGAACTAGCCCGGCTTAGGTCTACAAGCCAAAGCAAATGCTTAAGTTTTATGAGCGTGAAGCGTAAATAGAAGCGCAAATGGTCGTAAAGGAGAAATCAGTAATGTAAGAAAATCAATTTCCAAGAAAGAAGTTTTAAGAGAAGCGCAGAGAGAAGCGCTGAAGCTTGAAATTTATTAATATAGCAATGGACTGATACCGAATGATAAGAGAAGGGAAAAGGGAGAAAGAAACTTTAAAAGTGCAGCATATAAAAGCGTAAAGAGATAAGCAACCGCAGCAAGCGAAGCAAGATTTCAATAAAGAAAAAAAAAAGCAAGAAAAACAAGAAGCGCAATCAAAAATATATTGAAATGCGTAATGAGAAATACTGAAGATAAGCCAAATATGCGAAGGAAGTGAGAGAAACGCGAAAAGATTCCGAATAAAAAAAAACAAAAAACAAAAAAGAGGAAGTAATGCAAAGGTAAATAAAAGCAGAACCAGAAAAGCAATGCGAAATGCCTTGACATGTATAATGAGAAGCGCAGAGAAGCGCGCTTTATCAAAGAACCAAAAATGACAATGATTTATCAATTAATGTGGGAAGTAATGAAAAAGGGAGTGAGAAGTAAACAACAACAAATTCAGAATGGTGGGAAATCATGAAGAAGTGAATGAGAAATAAACTGAAGCAAGAATTACACCGCTATAAAGAAATTTAATATTGTTAATATATTAATATTTTAATATATACCCCTACATATTTTCATACTTTTAAATTTTTTTAACCGTTTAACTAATATTATTTATTTATTATTTTTATTACTTATTATAAATTTATATTTGGCATTTATTTGTATTTTTATATCTATGCATTCATTTATAGAAATATTTCTACATATTTATAATTAATCTCCCAATGCACAATACAACAATAAATTCTATTCTTTTTTGTTTTTTTTTTTTCTATGCGTGTAATTGAGCTGTTAAAAATGATTCAGCAGATTAAATGAACAAATTTATTTTCTATCCAGATTACAAATTTTATTGGAATTTCAGCATTGGCACTGAAAAAAGTGGAATGAGTGGACAAAAAAATAACATTTGTTATTCAAATCACTAGCTAACGATTATTTATTGTTGATTCTTATATTCAAAAAAAAAAAAAAATAAATAAATAAATAACCAATTGCGCATTTAATTAAAAATTAATTGAAACATGTTTAATTCCGTGCGGCATTCAAACAAACAGAACAAACGACATCTAGCGAAATTTCAATCGCCAAATTCAACAAATAGCACGTAGTAAACACCCGAACCGCCGACCTTCCGAACCCACTTAGTAGTAGAGCTGTCCTCTCGGTCGCACTGCCCTACCTGTAATGCTCGTATGCTATGCAAACCCTTTTCACTGCAGTGAGTGAATGCCATGAATGTGATTGTGAATGAAGCGTAATTCAATCGTCTCTCGGCCAGCCGACACACAAATAAACAACAATCGGGCGCATCAACTCGAAATATAATTCAATTAATATTTCATATTTATTACAAATCATAGCAAAATAAATAAATTTATAAATGCAATCAACGGAGAGGCCTCACATTCCATGCAAGAAACATCGAAACCAAAATTAGCAAATAAAACCAATATGAAACTCATGAGAAGCGCAGAGAGCAGCGCTGTATATGAATTGAATAGAATGAATTTGAATAGTTAAATAATCGACTCGAAGAGAATATTATTGTTAAAATTATTTTAAATAATGATGATACGCATTGAGAAGCTGTATGAGAAGCACAGAGAACAGCGCAAGAGATAAGCGGAAAAAGAATGATAGTTTTTAAATTGATTTGATCTACCCCACTTCTCATTTCATATATCTACAGGGTGAATGCGAATTGTGAATGTCTGCTTTGCTTACAAAATGTTTTTTAATTGAATTTCAGATAAAAGACATAAAGAATAATTCATATATATGTGGCGTAACAATTGCCAGTGGGCGTGTCGCTGACAGCAAACGAAAATAATATGCACAAACACACTCACATATACATCTATATGTACATATACATATGTATGTGTAGCTGTAGATCGGAGAGTAAATGACATTGGAACAGACAATTCGCTCACATTAACCGCAGATGCAGCAGCAGGACAATGGAGTCGTGGCCTGGTCTGGTCTGGTCTGGCCTGTCCTATCCTGTCCTGTCCTGGCAGGACCTGGTCTAGTGCTCGCTTCAATATTTATTGAAAGGCTGCGTGCGTGAGTAAATGACAATTTTATTGCGCAGCTCGCTCATTAAAAAATTTATAGACCAGACAATGGGGTAGCCTGCCGCTGAGGTTAATAATGGCAGCGGCAGGACCTTTTAATCATCAACACAATTTCTGAACTGTTTATAGTATTTTATATATTTTTCGCGTTTGCATTGTTTTGCTTTTATTGCTGCTGCTGCTGCCGCGGTCGCTGCTACTGCGGCCTGGTGTTTAAATTGCTCGACGATTTATGGAGGACAACAGGAAATTGAAAATGCCATTAAATGCGGTTACACATGGACACTTCATAGGGGGCGGGGACTGTACTTTTGTTAATGTTACTCCACAGCATATGAGAGATTCCCTCGTTGAAGCATAACTTAATAATCACTTTATAAGCGATATAAACCACTCAGCATGGCATAGATTAAGGAATTTAAGCAGTGAATGTTTTTATAGTAATTATATGGAAAATAAGAACGTATATATTATATATAAATAAGTACATACAAGATATATGAATTATTATTTTATTATTATTATATTATATTGGTTAAATTATTTCCCTTTAATGTATAAACATTTTTGTTAAAAAAAAAAGTTTTTTAACCTTTAATATTGTATTTATAATAAAATATGTATATAAACCTTATGGATATATTTTCGGCTGTAGAAAATAAAACTCTTGCGAACAAAAATGGAAAAACAATTTTTGTTTTTTGATTATGTTCAACAATAAGTAAAAACATTGCGAAGATATTCCTATAAATTTATTTAATTAATTATAAGTCATATTCAATTTAATCGAAATTGAACTGAAGAAGCCTTTAAATTTTAAACTTTAATACACACATTATATATAAATATATGCATGTAGACAAAAAACTATATTAGAAAATTT
Source organism: Drosophila navojoa (assembly GCF_054131105.1). NCBI lineage: Eukaryota > Metazoa > Arthropoda > Insecta > Diptera > Drosophilidae > Drosophila > Drosophila navojoa. The sequence goes on along the minus strand of NC_142891.1, from coordinate 11,309,719 downwards.
TATTCACTCACAATTGATTCTTTTATAACATATAAAATTTTGTATTAATATTTTTTATTTTCTCAATATTTATTTATATTCTTTTAATAAGTATTCATATTTTTTGTTTGTCTTTTAATATAACCATAAAATTTATTTGTATGTATTTATAACGAGTATATTTCCACATAAATAATTAGATTTGACCACCTCTAATGCAATCGCTGGTTCAACAATTCCACATGGTAATATAATTAAAATGAAATGACTTTCAATTTGAGCATTCGCTTACCAGACAAAAGAGTTGAAGAGTTCCTCGCTTTGCCCGTGAAGTAGACCTCAAGTGGAGCACAAGGACGTAGAACGACTTTCTTTTTTTTTTTTTTTTTTTACTTTCTCAATTTACGTTAAGTGGTTGTGTTTGTATGCCGCGCGCCAAAAACTATGCAACACAAACTGTGAATGTCTTCTGGTTGCGTTGTTGGCCAACTGCCGCCGCCGATGTCAATGCCTGATGTCTGGTAATGTGATTAGTTGGCTCTGCCGCCGACGCGAATGTACGTGTGTGAGTAAATTTTAATTTAATTATGTCGTCGTCGTAGTCGTGCACTCCTGTTGTCCGCCTCGCTCTTCAGCTACGAAAAAACAGCTTAAAGCAAACGAGCGCAAACTAAAGACACGCACTAATAAACAAAGGCAACAATAACAGAAAAAAACAAAAGCCAACAGCGCCCGGCAGCGGGTTCTACGGTGCAGGGGGCGGTAGCGGACAACGGGCTATACCGTTAGCACAAGTTCAGTTAGCTCGACCGAATGTCGACTGAATGTGGAATGTGTGCGTGTGAGTGCAAAACGAGATGCGAAATGCGAATTGTGAATTGCGAATGCGAACGATGCACAACGGAACCTCAGACTGTTTTAGTTGAACGCTGACGCTGACGCTGGCTGCTCTGTCGCTGACGCTGACGCTGGCTGCGCTGTCGCTCTCCTTCTGGCGATGGCTGGCAATCGAATGCAACTGCTGCCGCTGCCTGCTACAAGCGACTGCTCGGCGTCTCTGTTGCATACGCTGGGGCAAGCTGTGCGAGGAACGTTTCGGCAATGGAACACTCGCGAGTCACTTTGCCTTTTGAGTGCAACTTGCAGGCAGCTGAGTGTTCCGGAACGGGTTGGAAAGTACTAAAACACACCAAGAGCACACACCTGTGCTTGAGACGAAGGGGGTGTCTCTCTCTCTCTCTATCTCTCTCGCTATGTGTGTGCGTGTTCATGTGTTTTATATTGACAAGAAAGCTAGACGAAAATTTAATTGAGTTTACGATACTTACACCCTACTTAGAGCGCACACAATTCAATATTTGGCTCATTACTGCACTGTGAGGGTAGTTTGGCCTAGGGGCTGTGTTACCCACTGCACATGCCTGTATTAAAAAGCCATAACATTCAAATTATTGCTTTTGACAAACACCTATTTACTATCGGCTACATGTGTACTTTGCCGCCAGGGTAGAACAAGCAATTTAAACCAAGGAAGAACAAGAAATGGAATAGATAAAGCACATGAAAATAAGTCCAACAGCCCAATCGATGTGGCTACCCCTGTAACTGTTCCTTAATTAAAACTATTAGCCATCCTGAAACATTTCGTAGCTATATTCAGACACTTAAGCTACAGATTATGGTTGATACAGCAGAGGAGAGATTTGATAGAGATTTCATACTTAGTTCCAACTAAAGCAGAGTCTCCTTGAAATTAATTAGAAAATTAAATATTTTATATAATTATCTTATTAATAGAATTATTAGAATAGATATTAATAGAACTACTGTTTTGTTACAATTTTATTTTATATTTTGCGCATTACTTGAAATACAAATAAAGGTTTTAAGGAAAAGAGAAGGCTATTATGATATGTGCAAGGAGTAGAATGTATGATTAAAAATTCGTAAGTGCAAGGAGTAGAATGTATGATTAAAAATTCGTAAGTGAGAGAGAGATAGAGAGAAATACAAAAGACTCAATTTTTTTTGTTATTGCATAGTATTTATAAATTCGAATCGAATATATAATATAAAATACCTTTAATATATGTATATAGAATATCTCTAAAATCGTAGGCATTATAATAACAGATATTATTATTATATTATATGCATATGCATTAAGATATGTTTTACTTTATCAATTATAGCATATGTCTGATTCGAATTGTATTTATTATGCGTGTAAGAGTAGCAGTAGCTGTAGGAGTACCAGCTGCAGGAGTAGCTGCAGAAACAGCAGCTATTATACCCACATCTTTCGATATGGCTGCCTGGTTAGCTGTCTGGATTGTATATCCTGGTCTTTGTGTGGCTTGCGCTGTGCCTGTCCAACTGGCTGTGGCACCTGCTCTATAACATATACAAAATGTAATGATGCACTTCTACCGGATGCTACCTCTACCGCTGCCGCGTGTGGATGGTAGTTTCAGCAGTTGGTGGCAGCAACGACAGGCGCCACAATAAAAGCGCTGCACGCACTGCAATATGCAACAGTTGCAAATACGCAAACAGAGCCAAAGAGCTGCGGTTACAGAACCCCCTGTGTGCGTGTGTGTGTGTGCGTGTGTTCGTCTCTCTGTATATAAAGTAAGTCGTTGTGTAATCTATCCATGAAAGTCGCTTCCGTTTTGCATTTTGTATGCTTAACGCATCGTTTGGTCGTGTAAATTGGGGTTTCAATGTTGTTGTTGTTGTTGCCGCCGTTTTTGTTGTATTTCGCATTTCACTCGCAAAATAAAGTGAAGCGAAAATGTTGACGTTTACGTCGATTGGATATGCCTTTGACATAACCGCATATCAATTGTGCCAAAAGCATTTACCTTGGCCCGTTCGACCTTGGCTTTAAGGCGGGCAAACTGTTGCTTTGCTGTGCCAATTAAAATCTTTGACATCTCAACAGCCTCGGCAGACATTCAATTTAAGTAATAATATCTAATCAAAGGAGAAATGTAAAATGTGGCCATTGTCATCTCAACTAGAAATTCAGCTGATAGAGATGCACATGGAAAAATAGAATATATAAAATATATATAGAAAAAGCTACAGATACAGATACAGATACAGATACAGATACAGATACAGATACAGATACAGATACAGATACAGATACAGATACAGATACAGATACAGATACAGATACAGATACAGATACAGATACAGATACAGATACAGATACAGATACAGATACAGATACAGATACAGATACAGATACAGATACAGATACAGATACAGATACAGATACAGATACAGATACAGATACAGATACAGATACAGATACAGATACAGATACAGATACAGATACAGATACAGATACAGATACAGATACAGATACAGATACAGATACAGATACAGATACAGATACAGATACAGATACAGATACAGATACAGATACAGATACAGATACAGATACAGATACAGATACAGATACAGATACAGATACGCTACAGATACAGATACAGATACAGGATCAGATACAGATAACAGATACCAGATACAGATACAGATACAGCATACAGATACAGATACGCTCAGATACAGATACAGATACAGATACAGATACAGATACAGATACAGATACAGATACAGATACAGATACAGATACAGATACAGATACAGATACAGATACAGATACAGATACAGATACAGATACAGATACGGATACGGATACAGATACAGACAGATACAGATACAGATACAGATACAGATACAGATACAGACAGATATAGAAACATATACGTTATTTACATATAAGCTACCACACTGAGATACATTCATATCTACTTCAGAGATACTCGCAGCAAAACCAACAAATTGCCACAGTATGCAATTTATGCTTGCTTTTGCAACATTCGAATGCTGGATTGCCAGCTGTGGGCTGAGTCAGAGGAGGGGCCTACCTAATAGGATTGCGGCTGTAATTTTTGGGGTACTTGCGTTTTTGCAGTCTTGAAATGTGCTGCAAATTCGGGCGTCGATGCGACTAATGTTGGCCCCTTCACCTCCAAACGCTCTTTTCAAGCTTTTTGTGGCAATTCGCACAGCGGAATACTCTCTCAACTTTTCTACATTCAATGGAAACCTTAAATCAACTTGATAGCCCATATTTACGATAGGGGAAAAGAATTTATTAAATATTATATTTTTCAAAACTGAATTTACTTCATTTAATCATGTTACCCAAATTCATTTAACTACACATTGAATATTCACTTTTATACAAGCTTAGAGAAATGTGTTTTTATATAAATATCATTAATTTTTTTATAATATTTAATTCAACAAAAGATGCATACGATCAAAAATACTAATCTTGAACATTTAGTGAATATAACAAAAACCAATTATTTTAGATTCACAGACACTTTCAAAATCTAAACAATCTAATATATAGTTATTTATAGTATATAGTTATTTAAAACTATCATTAATTGGTTTCCAAAAATTCTATAATTCAACAAAAACAGCACAAATATACATATAATATCCAAAATATTTAACCGTCATTTTCATATTCGGACATGCAAACACTTTAACATAAGTATGAATGTTAACATACAGTGTGGAGCACAAAGAGAGCAGCAATAACAGAGGCAGAGGCTTGCTGGCAAATAACGGTGCTTGCCGAAAATTAAATTACAATACACACGAACACAATTAATAAGCTGCTTTTGTTCAATATAACATGAAATATAACGATCTGATACACGTATGCTTACTCATTTTAAAAGAAGTAAATAAAAATACAGCTATATAACACATTTTAACTATTTTCTCCAACACTTTCGCGGCAATAAACAGCACTGTCAAACTACTCAAATTGCACTGTTAAGTTTAGCAAATCTGTTGCTACGAATACTATCGATATGTTGCAATCGATATGTCAATGCTGTTAGCCTATCGAAGCCAGCTGTACAAACGAGGCGGAAAAACTCAAAAGAAACAGATAAAACAGAGAGTGACGCTTGCATTTTGCGCCACACAAAAAAGAAAGCAAAATTAAAATATTTATATTTTTAATTAGACTAAATTTTGGAAATAGTGAATCAAAAATCGCTGCCAATATGCCGCGCACCAAGATAACAAAGAACTCGAAACGGAACCGCGAGGCCGCCAATCGCGAGGAGAAGATACGCATATACGAATTAAAAATGGATTCCGTGCTAATGAGCATCGACGATCTGGAGCAGCGCTACAATGCAATGGTCGATACGCAGCTGCAGGCCGTCACCTTGCGCCTGCAATCGGAGTTGCGCGAAATGAAAATGGGCGACTTCCTGGAAATACTGCCCAACTTGGAGCACTTTGGCGACTTCAAGGCCAGCGATCAGACGCAGCATCTGGGCTCGCAGTCCATGTACAGCAATACAACAAATGGCGGCGACGTCGCCGGCGGCAGCAGCACCAACTGCGCAGCTGTAACTGCAGCGGCCAGCAGTCGCAATGACGAAGGTATTTATTTGTTGTTGTTTTAGTTTCAATGTTTTTCTCTTTGCTTTTTGGTGGCGCGGTCTCTAACCTCTGCTTTAATCTTCTACTAATTCTAACATTTTTGTCATCATTTACACACACAAACTTGCACATCCGCGCACACACATACAACCACATCCACATCTTCGTCGCATTTGCTGGTGCACACTCTATTTAGGCTACCTTACAGAGGACAGCAGCCTGGGCGGCGCCGTCAGCTGCAGCAGCGCCAGCACCCTGTCCGCATACACGGGCTCCATGCTGCGTTCGGCCAAGGCCATGCGCACACCCGGACCGCTGCACTCGGCGCGTGCGCGCCGCGAACGTCGCAGTCGCTCGGCCTGCGGCAGCGTCATACCCAAGGTGCTGGGCAATACAAGCACAGCCATTGCCGCCGGCAGCAGCAACAGCATCATCGTCCCGAATGGCCATCGCAATTCGCGCAGCAAGATGCGCACTCCAATGGCCACACGACCAAAGGCCATCAGTGCCGATCGTACGCCGCGCATGCTGAAGAAGCGCAACACATCGCCCAGCACGCCGCCAATGGCCTTCCTGCGCTGGCCCAAGCCCGGCGAGGTGGCGCTCTCCAAATACGGCAGTCCCATTGTGGCTCAGGTGTAAGTAATGTCGTCTCCACCCTCTTGTATGTCTGCGTAGTCCACTAACTAAATTCCAATTCCCTTTTCTTACAGCATGCCCGATAAATTTGCGAATGTGAATATACCCATACGCAATGGCGTATTATCGCTGCGGCCCAAGAAACTGGCCGAGGTGAAAGCAGAGCTGCTGGAGAATCTGGATGAGGACACTCTAAATCAGATCCGCACATTGCACGAAAGCTTGCAATTGATTGTGAATACGGCCAACAAGGCTGCCCTCAAATAACCCATGCAGCTCGTCGTCATCTTAAATCAATCCAAAACTACATATAGATATATGTTCGCTATCCATATACAATACGTATTTTATGTTCGTTTAGTTTGTTAAGTTCAGTTTCCCATATTTCAATTGTTTTTAAAGTGTATTTATAAATTAAGTTGTCTCAAGTTAATAAAATTTTCAATGCTCGAACGCAGCAGGCGCAGAATCCTCAACTAAACTAAACTAAAACTGAAATCGAGAACGGGGGATTTTCCGATCATTTATTTCTATTCGTCTCGAGATGACACGCACTAAAGTAGCCAAACGCAATCGCCAGCAGCTGCGCGAAGAGGCGGAACGCGAGGATCAGCTGCGAATGGCGCAAATGAAGCTCGACTCGGCGCTGGAGAAGATCGATGAGCTAGGCAAGCGCACCATGCAGCAGGTGCACAATCAGCTGCAGCTCATCGTGGCGCGCACACATGACCACGTGCTCCACATGAAGTGGAGCGACTTTCTGCACCTAAATCTTCAGCACTTTGAGGACTATCGTCTGGGTGAGTAGCTGCCGTTGGCTCGAATCATGTACAGCTCTTTTATGCCCTGAACCCCCATCGACAAGTGGACATGTAACGGACAGAAGGATAAAGTATATACATACATTTTTGATCAGGCTAACTACCCGAGTCGATTTAGCGTCGATCTTAGCACCTATAAAAGCTAAAGACTTGAAAAGGTTAGGTCTTTCCCCTTTTTTGTTCGCGATTCAAATCAACACATAATACATCTATACGACTATCCCCTACTCAGGCACTCATAGAGTATTCTGACTTGTTTCAACATTCTTTTCTCCTTGCAGCCGCTCCACCCAAAACGCGCAGCCAGTCGACCGCACGCAGCAGCCGTCTGCGCACACCGCAGCCTCAGATGCCACCGTTGACACGGCTCCAGGTGCAGTCCGTGGATCGGGCTGTGCCGCAGCGTGCTGATCTGCCAAGTATGGCGCTCCTGCGCTGGCCCAAGCCCGGCGAGCTGGCGCTCTCCACCGGCGGCAGTCCGCTCGCCGTGCAAACGTGAGACTTGAACTTATCTAATACTAATATCATCAATCACTTCACTCACCCTCTTCCTGCCGTCCGTTCGCAGTTTTCCCGAGCGCTGTGCCAATGTCCAAATACCCACCAAGGCGGGCGTGCTCAAGCTGAAGCCGCAGAAGCTCTCGGAGGTGAAGCGCGAGGTGCTCAAGCAGCTGGACTCGGCTACTCTGAACCAGATCAAAACTCTCAACTCCAATCTGCACATGATTGTGGACATGGCCAACAAGCTGGGCAAATTCTAAGCGCAACTCCAATTCTTGTTCTTCATCTTATTTCGTTAATATTTTATTTAGTCTTTTTCATTTTCTCATTTTCAATGTTGTTTTTGTTTTTGTTTTTGTTTTCAAACATTAAGTGTACGTGTGTTGATGTTGCCTGTGTTGCTGTTGTTGTTGTTGTTGTTGTTGCAATTTCATTGTATATTTAATTTATAATTAATAAATTTAAGTATTCATAGATTTGTAAGTACAAACATAAACGTAGCGCACATAATATTAATTCTTAGTATTTTCTTTTTCTTTTTGTTTTTTTTTTTTTTTTCATGTAAATTCATTTTGTTTGAATTTTGTAAATTCCAAAAATCTCCATTTACACATGTACAATTATTAATTAATTAATTACTTAAAAAATTAATGCCATTAAGCTTAGTTGTTTTTTGTTTTTTTTTTTTTCTTTTTTTCTTTTTGCATAACAAATATTTTCTGAAAATTGTTTTTATAATTCTTTTTCGCTTGTGAAACTTTCTCTTTTTATATAATATGCAACTGCCTGTGGGTGTGTGTGAGTGTGTGTATTTGTTTAGTACATAGAAATACAATACATAGCAAAAAGGTACATAGACTTATATAAAATATGTCTGAATTATTTATTACGTAATAGTTTTTGTTTTTCGTTTGAATAGAGTGTGTAAGAGGGAAAAAGACAACATATATAAACAGTGACAGTGACAGTGACAGTGACAGTGACAGTGAACGAACAGTGACAAGTGACAATAACACAAATATAACATTTAACATCTATGTGGCTTGCATTTGGTATTTAACTGTATCATTTATTTCATTTATTTATTGATTCTTCTCCTATTGTTTGTATTTCATAGACAATTGCTTATACAGTGAAAGAAAGAAACGTTTAATATAAATCAACATAGGCAAAGAGAATATACAGAATATATAATAATACACATAAATACATATGTATGTCAATGTGCCTAACAGGTTAATACTTAGTATATACTAGATGCATATGTAGATGATTTGAACTGAAGTTTGCTCGAAATTAAAACTGATCTCATTCCCATGTACGTGTATATACTACATATATATATATAGTTGTATATACCTTATCGAATGCCTACCAAAAACTAACCTAACGTAAATCAGTTAACTTGATCTCCAACTAATCCTAAAGCCAAACTCTCGACACTTACCCTCGAATCTGGTTACCTGTTCGAACTACTTGCTCCTCTTCTTTTCGTTTTTGCATTCAGTTTTGTTTCCGTTATCTTTTGTTTTCTTTCTTTAAACACAGCCAATCAACAATAGATCCTCCCAGCTTGTCCGATACAAAATCTATATACATATAAATATGTATGTATGTATAGCAGCAGAAATAATAAATGTTAAATGTTCATAATTCAATTGTAGGTGTGTTGCTCTCTAATCTTTGCCTTGCCTAAGTATTCCAGAGTGTGTGTGTGTGTGTGTGGGAGAGAGAGTGATTATAATGTGTATAAATATCTAATCTTCTATTTGAAAGTATTTGTGGTTATTCATGAATTTCTTGTTCTTCTTGTTTATACAAAATTGTGCTATAATTTGTTTGTTTTTCTTTCACTATTTTTCCATTTGTTAATAACTATTTAGGCTGCTGTTTTAGAATTTGTTATAACGTTTTTTAAATGCTAATGTTTATTCATATATATATATATAATTTTGTTTGCTTTGTATTAGTTGTTTTTGGGCACTACTTATTACGGTTCAGGGCTTCATTTTGTAATTATAATAAATAGTTTTTTTTTTTTTTTTTTTGTATTTTATATATATATATATATTTGTTTAACAATTTGTGGTTGTTTGTTGTAGGCTGATGCACGGGTACAGGGCGTTGCATTTTGTATTTGTTGTTATTTAATAATTTATTTCATTTTTATTTGGTACAAATTTATGGTACTAGGTTGCAAAAAGAGAGAATAAAACTATATACAGATCTAAAAGGAAAATATATCATTAATAAACCAAATGGAATTGTTAAAAAGTTGAATTTCGTATGTACAACAATTTTCATTACTTTAACTTATATAAGTGCTTGTAACTTATTTCTATATATATATATTTATGTATATTTTTATATATATAGTTATGTATAAAAATGGAATTTGTGAAATTTAATTTTTTTTACTGTATAATTCGTAGCTAGCTTTATGTGTATTATTTTTATGAAATCAATTTTTATTATGCAAATGGAATTATTTTTCTTTTTGTAAATATTTGTTTGTTCAATATATATATAATTTATTATATATATATATGTTTGGTTTATGTATAACTATTTCAGTAATTTCGTATATATATATAATTTGGTATGCTTATAAATTAATTAATTTCATTAAATGCTTAAATTCATTAATGCACTTTATATGTACTTTTTGTGTGTGTATGTGTGTGAAATTTGCTATAATCGTTTGCCAAGTTGCTTATATATATAAATATATATGTATATGTAAATATATACGTATGCAATTAAACCTAACTTGCATTATTCAAACCTATACTTAAATGCAGTATACTTGTGTATATATATTATATATATATATATATATGTATATATGAATCTTTTTTCTTGTTTATCTGTTTGAGGTCTTATTCGAGCACAAATCATAACTTCGATGACAACCAGGGACCTACAGCTATCAATAATCTGTTTATATCATCCCTTTGAGGTCTTATTCGAGTGTAGATCAAAACTTAGATGACAGCCAAAGGCCTTCATTTATTAATAACTTATTTATAATACCCTTGCGAGCATTATTAGATAATCTGCCCATTCAATTAGACACCAAAACATTCATTAATAGTGATGTTCGATAGAATTTAGTGGGTGAAATTGTTTAAGACATAGACATGGAATAAAATACTTAATTTAATTGAATCAAATAACTGCAAGGATATATATTCACACAAATATGTATGTATAGCACTTGCTATACTTCCACTTCCACTTTAATTTAATTGCATTAGATGTAGCCTCTTAAAATAACTGAAATTCAACTAATTATTCACGTAACTTAAATTACCCCAATGTATTTGTATGTGAAATTTGAAATATATATGTATGTATATATTATATATAATATATGTACAAATAATTGTATTAACATTAATTTCATTATACTTGATTTTCATTAATTTATGTATAAATTTGTATGTTTATTATAGGTTTTCCATTTTTGAACTTAACGAGAGGTATTTCTATTTTCCCAAGTGTTTAATATCGCCATTTGTTTACGCACATTTACATTATTTTTAATTTTTGTTAATTTCATTTTGTATTACTTATCGTTGTTGTTGGTGTAGTTGTTTTCTCAGCATCATAATTTGTTAAGTGAACAAAAAATAATAATGATAAAAGAAATATATATAAATAAATGCACACTTTCCCATTTTTGTTTGTTTTTTATTTTTATATATTGTATATAAATTTTTATTTAGGATCTGTTTGCATTTTAAACATGTTTAATAAAATTAAAAAAACTATATTTAATATATATATATGTATAATAATATTTATATGTATAATTTTGTATAGCTTTTGTTTTGTTTGTTTTTTTTTTCGTGTTTTAAAATAATGTTTATAACGATTGAACCCAACTACAGTTTTACAGAATTACAAAAAATCAAAAATCAATAAACATAATAATAATAATTATACAATAAAAATTTGAGAAACTAAACAACGTTCTCTCGCAATAAAGTTGAAGAAATTGTGATATGCTACATAATATGTAAAGATGATAATATATATATATATAATAATTAAAAAATATTGTGTATGTTATCGTTAAAACGTTCGTTACAAATTAGTTTAAACAAAAACCTGTAAAATAGCCTTCACATTGAATCGCCACGTCGACTTTTGTGCAGTGCGCGCGCGCTTTTCTAACTGCTCGTTAAAAGCATACAAATTAATTAATTAATTCACTAAATTATCAATTACAATTTCGTAAATAATATATGTATATATATATTAGATATATGTAAAGTATATGTATAAAAAAGTGAAAAATATATTTACAATTACACAATTAGAGTGCAGCTCAAAATTAAATAGCATAACAAATATAGATATAACTAAATGTTGTTAAAAAATTGAATTGAATATGCCAAATAATTGTCGTTGATGTTCAGATTGAAATGAAATCGGGCGTATGCACATATATAAATATACATATATGTATATAAAGTATAGAAAACATTTGGAAATAGAATCGAACAAAAATCGTATAGAATGTTGTCTGGCTGGGACAGGTTCTATAGCAACAAATATTACCAACATTAGTATACGTAAAGATTTAACAAATTATCACACTGAAAAAAATCCAACACTAATTTTAATTGTATAAGTATACCCATATATATTACTATATATATATGTATATGTATACATCTGTATAAATGTGTGTGCTATATGCTTAAATAGTTCGTTCAAATTGTATACGTTTTATCATTGTTTGTTTGTTTGTTTGTTAGTCATTTAAGTTAATCGTAACACTAATGCCGTTATAATTTAAAGCCGATCTCGCTTGTTTGTATAAATATATATACATATACATATACACATACATATACATACATGTATATATTTGTATAATTACATCTTTAGTGTTATACTTATATCCATAATAAACAACAGCTTGAAACGTTGCGTGCATGTACACGTATATATATGTATATATACATATGTATACATATATAGTATATATAATTTTTTGTTTTTTTTTTTGTATGTATAGCATCTTAGCCTACGCTTTATGTTTTAACGTAATAAATATGTTCTTTTTTTTCTCTTGTATAATTTTTAGCAGCTTTTCAAAATATTTAACTATAGCTTGTTATTTTATACATAATTTGTTGTTGTTATTTTTCCTTTACGAGGTTCTCATTTTTTTTGTTTTTTTTTTTTTGTTTTTTGTTATGCATTACAATTAATATTTGCTAGTGTTAATAATAAATATACATTTAATATATTTTAACGTTTTGGCTTATCGTATAGTGCAGCTAATATAATTTAAATTTAACATTTACACATTCCTAGACGTTCGTTCGCTGTTGCTTAAACTTTGTTGCAAGCCTTGTGAAATGCTGCGATTTCCTTTTAATTTAATTTAATTTAATTTAAATTTAATTTATTTAGTTTTCTTCTCTTTGAAAGGAAAAACGTTCTGAGAGCCTTAAATGCGTTTGAAGAACATAAATTGTTGCCGTTGTTGTGGTTATTATTTAGAAGTTGTTGTTGTTGTTGTTGTTCTTGAGTCCTTGAATTGTGGTTTAGGTGCCTTAGGGTCACCTCGATGCGCTGCTTGTGAAGAAGTCCGCTGTGAGCATTTTAAAAGAGAAACTCAATTGAGATTTGGAACTTGATCAAATCTATTTATATTCTCTACTTACGCGTCTCGAAGCTAAAGCCTAGCGTTGGGTCTGGCGGCGTATTGAGCATTGGATTACCGCTGTTGCCGCTGCCTGTGGGCGTGGCATTGCCCATGGAATTTGTACTATTACCGCTACCGCCGCCACCTCCGATCATTGGTCCCTGCTGCAACGGACTCTGCGGCGTCTGACCTCGCTGTGCCACGCCCGCACCGCCTACGCCAACGCCAACGCCCACGCCGCCACCTGTCGCAGCCGCCGCCGCTTGATGAGCGCGCACACTGACAACGGCGCGCAGCTCCTGCTTGACAAAGTCCGAGTTGACATTTCCACCAGTCACGCCTCCACCGACGCCGCCGCCCCCATTGCCAGCTGCAAGAATTGAAGAAATTTATAGAATTAGACTAGATAATCGTAGGCCAGACCAATGCACATATTTTGCACCCACAACAAAAAAGGTTTTTAGTCACAATTATTGTTGAACTTAACTAGACATGGAACATAAATAAATACACAACAGACAACAGAATACAACATATACATAAATATATATAGATATATATAGAACAAAAATGTTATACATAAAATATAAATAATAAATATAAAATCATATCAAATAATATGCAACACTTAGGTATGGAGACTGGTTCTGTTCAGGGGTTGGGGCTTGGGATTGGGGTTGCAAATGGGGGTTGCACAGATATATATAGTATATATACACTATACTATGCGGCAGGGGTTTCTTAATTATAATTAAACGTAACATTTATAATATTTATCAGCTATTCAGTTGGACTTAGTTTTGCTTATATATTTTTATTATATTATGCATGTTTTTATAACATCAAATTGTATATTGCTTTTAATTGAATTTGATTATTTTTTGTTCATTAATTTAAAAAAAAAATAAATAAATTTGTCGAGACTTTTAGCCTAAAGCTGTAAATAATTTAAGAACTACTAATTCATTATTTTATTTTTATTCAATTGAAATTATTTATTTTGAATAATTTCTTGATTATTATTATTATTTTTTTACTCAATGTAAATTACAAATTAATGGTTTGCAGCTTCCTATATATTTGTATTCTGAATGGTTTGTCTAATTTAATATTATTATTATTGTTTTTTTTTTTTTTTTTTTTTTGTGTTAACAAATATATAGTATGTATTTCATTTAATTTAAATTTAAAAAATTTTGTAATTTTGTGTTCATTATAAAATAAAATAAAATAAATTTGTCCAGACTTGTAGCTTAAAACTGTAAATGATTTAATAGCTACTAATTCATTATTTATTTATTTTATTTAAATTATTTATCTTAAATAATTTACGATTTTTTTTATTTTTTTTGCTGTCCAACTGAATCTTCTGCATAAATATATTTGTATATAATAAATAAAAACATTTATAAATACTAAACATAAACAATTTATATATAACCATATATAAATAAATTCTTTGCCCATTTATCTCATATATTTTCGACTTGGTTTTTGGATTTTTCTGGCTATGTAAGAGTCTAAAGTCTTTACACGGAGGGTTAATACAGTGGGGTGCAGCGCCTAATGACTACCCGTTACATATATATATACAGATCTATGCCTAGGTTATATACAAAGATCATTTAGATATACTTATGTGTGTGGCACAGTTATACAAATACACGTAAATGTGGTTAGGCAAGAGATGTTGTGTTCGAGGAGGCCCAAGGATATATTATGATATTTTTTTTTTTGTTATGTAACTTTTTTTAGTCTTTTCTTTTTATGTACATAAATGTGTGTATAAGAGTGTAGTGTGTGAGTGTGTATGTGTGTGGGTGTGTGAGCGAGTGCTTTGGGCTTCGCTTATTTATATACACAATGATTAGCTCGAATTTCGTATTATATATACAATATAGATATTGTTCATATGTATGCATGACATGTGATTACAGCGAGCGAGCGAGCAGAGCGAGATTTATATATATATATTGATATAGTGTGTGTGTGTGAGATATAGAGGAGAGAGATTGAAAGAGAGAGAGAGAGAGTTCAGGTGTGAGCACACGGCTTACCGGTCTGCGCTCGACCATAGAAATCATTCGCCTGCTGCGCCTGACCGTACGCAGCGAGTGCTGCATAACCACCGCCGCCAACGCCACCGACACCGCCGCCGCCGCCGCCGCCACCCAGCCCAATGATGCCGTTGCCACCGCCACTGCCCATTCCGCCCACGCCCATCATGGCCGGATGGGGGGACATGTTCAGTCCGTTCATCAGTTGTTGTTGTTGCTGCTGGTGTTGGTGTTGTTGCTGTTGTTGCTGTTGTTGTTGACTGGCGGCGGCAGCCCCATTATCATTGTGGTTGTTGTGGTTGCTGTTGTTGTTGCCACTGTTGTTGTTGTTGTTGTTGTGGTTGTTGCCTGGCGACAAACCGAAACGCGTTGAGCCTGTTTCGGTTAAGCGTTTGATTTGTTTGGCTTTGGTTAAAAACTAGTCAAATATTAACAATGTCTGTGTGTGTGTGTGTGTGTGAAACGGTGTGGGTATGCGTGTGTGTGTGTGTATTTGTGGTGTGAAGCTCTTTATGTATTGATATTTAGTACAGTAATTAGGGCAAGCGGCATTTTGTGAACTGGTTCACGCTGCATTGTGTTCTAAATTGTGATTTGGACGCCTCCTAAGGTTACAACTTCGTTGAGCTGGAACTAGTTACGCTTTTCATGAACAACTAGTTCATATAAATTATTAATTATCTTGTCATTGTAAAAGCGTTTTTATTTGTGTGCATTTTTGGTACCAGTTATTAACTTAGGGTATGTGAACTAGTTCATTTTTTAAAATACATTATTTATAGTCACTTGAACTAGTTTCGTTCAAGTAAATATATATTTATCCATGTCTAAAACTAGTTCCAACATCAAATAAATAATTTTTTTTAAATAATAAGTTCTGAACTAGTTTATATGTGAGACTAGTTCCAGTTGAACGCATTCTTATGTTTTGAAATAATTCACTAATAAATTAAGTTAGTTAAACTTGTATTGAACTAGTTCCGACAGAGAACTAGAGTTGTATTTCTGGAACCTTTGACATTAAATTGTTTTGCCTAGAAGAAATGAACTAATTGCCATGACTAGTTCCGCCTACAGCTGGAATTTACTAAATTTTCAGGGGCACACGGTAGAGAGATCAACTAAGACTACACCTAAACGTCTTGCAGACACGCCTCATCTGCCGCGCAGACTCTGCCACGGGAAACGCTCCGCTCAGGACGTGCTTTACTCACCTGGCAAATGCTGTGTGGCCTGCGGCACGCTCGCCTGCCGCTGGAGGCGTTGCAGCTGCTGTTGCTGGAACGCATTGACCGCCGCATTGTTACCGTAGGGCGATTGCGGGCCGCCGCCAAAGCTTAGACCCACGCCCGGTCCGCTGCTGCCGTCGGGTGTGCTTCCGCCGCCGCCAGCCTGAGCCTGAAAGGAGTTCTGCCGCTGCAGTGCCGCCGCCGCCGCCACAGCTGCAGCGTTGCTGCCAACGGGTCCGACGGCGCCGGGCGAGTTGAGGCCGCGTCGCTGCTGGTTCTGCTGCTGCTGCTGTTGCTGCTGCTGCTGCTGCTGATACTGACGCGCAGGATAGTTGCTCTGGATATCACGAAAGGACATTAGCGGCGCTTCATTGGGCAGTGCGAATTCTTTGCTACTCACCTGCAGCTGCGCAATGAGCAGGGGATTATTGTGCTGCTGCAGTGAGCGTCCAGCATTGCCGGCTGGCAGCGGCCCACCCGGGCCCCCGACAGCACCACCGCCAGCACCGCCCGGTCCCGGATTGCCGCCAGCCGAGGGCCACTGCTGCGGACTGTTCTGCATGCCAGGCGACTGCAGGCCGGAGCCGCTGCCAAACGGCGTATTAGAACGTCCACCATCACCAGCCTGCTGCTGCTGCTGCTGTTGCTGTTGCAGGTAGGCCAACTGTTGCTGCTGCTGCGTCGTCTGCTGCTGCTGTGGCGACAATCGCTGCGCGTTTTGAGCAAACTGCGCCGCATAGACTGCAAAGGCAAAGAAATAAATTAGTCAGCATTGATCTCAATTGATTCTCCCTCATCTCGATTCTTCAAACCTTGATTTGGCTGCGGACTGTAGGGCGCACTGCGTCCTGGACTGAGTTGTTGCTGCATTAGAGTCTGCGCAAAGTTCGGACTCAGCTGAGCATCCGCTGGCAGATTGGTCCTCGAGAGCGACACATTCGGGGCCACAGTAGTGTTGAGCAATGAGCCAATGTTGTTGATGCCCGCATTGATGCCAGCTGCAAAGGAAGAAGAAGAAGAAGAGATATGGTTGATGATCAATATTCATATTGGAATTGAATTTTATATTATATATTTCGGTCCACTCACTGGCATTTTCGGGCACCAGCAGCTGTTGGTTCTGCTGCTGCTGCAACAGTCGCTCCTTTTGCTGCTGCTGGCGCATGTTGCGCATCTGCTGAGTGGGCAGCACCACACTGCCCCCGGGCGTGGCCACTGCATTCATGGGCCCGCGACCCCGCACCGAGTACATGGGCGGCGGACGCTGAAAGCCCTGATTGCGCATTGTCTCCAGCATCTGTTGCTGGCGCATCAAATGCTGCTGTTGCTGTTGCTGGGACTGCTGCTGTGGCTGATGTTGCTGCTGCTGTTGCTGCTGCTGCTGCTGTTGATGCAGCACCAACATGCTGGGATAGGCAGGCGGTTGCAAATGCTGCTGACGTTGCTGTTGCTGCTGCTGCTGTTGCTGCTGCTGTTGTTGTTGTTGCTGCAAATGCTGCTGTTGCTGCTGCGACATGAGCAAATGCTTGTTCATCACACCAAAGTTGGCTATTTCCACATCGAGCATCAGCGACTTTTGTATGTCGCTGATGGCCGAAGCCTCTGAGGGAGCCGCGGGCACAATGGGCCTATCATCCATATCGTCCATGGCGTCCATAACGCTGTCCAGCAGCTTGGACAGCTCCGGATCGGGTATTGAGGTAGTTGCTGTGGTCGCCAGCTGCTGCTGCTGCTGCTGCTGCTGCAGTTGCTGCTGCTGTTGTTGCTGTTGTTGCTGCTGCTGTTGCTGGTATGCCAGCTGCTGCTGCTGCTGCTGGCTGAGGTAGACATCGTTTTGCTGTGGTGTTGACTGTTGCTGCTGATGTTGCAGGTGGTGTTGTTGCTGCTGTTGCTGCTGCTGCTGATGTTGCTGTTGCTGCTGCTGCTTACGCACACGACTATTAGCCGCTGCTGCCTTAGGACCCGCACTGCCAGCACTTATCAAGTTGCCCGGCGCAGCGAGTGAGCTGCTCACATTGTTCACCGTGGAGCTAGTGATGTCCGGCAACGTTTTCACCAACGGCTGCTCCGGATTCGGTGCCTTGGGCAACTTTGGCGGATTCTGCAGCAGTTTCGCGAGCATTTTGTTTTGGCTGCACAGCTTGCTGGGCTTGTCCTCGGAACGCTTGGCCGAGATGTCGTCGTCGGGCTCGTTCAGCGAACGCTTGCGGCTCATCGCCGGATCACTTTGGATTTTGAGCATGCGCTTGAGATCCTCGCTGCTCATATTGCCGCCACCGCCGGAGCCGCTGCCGCCGAGCATGCCATGCCCGCTGCCATGGCTGCCGCCATCGTCCTTCTGCAGCTGCCGCATCAGTTCGCTTTGCCGCGCATTGTTCAGCAGGCCGGAGCCACCGGAACCACCCGTGCCACTGCTGCCATCATCCTCCTCGCTCTTCTCGTTCAACAGCTGCAACCAGAGACGCCAATTAGTCATATTATAAATTCGGAAATCTGTAATCTGTTCAGCACTCACCTTAAGCAGCATCGGGTTCTGTGAGTTGCCCGCCTTCTGCAGCAACGAGGCGTTCGGGCCAACACGACCCATCGAGCCAAACAAGCCCAGCTGACTCCCCTGGCCACCCATTTTGTAGCTGCCCGCCGGACCACCAATTGGACCCAGATTTAGCTTATCATCCTCGCCGCACTCCTGCTTAAAGTACTGCAAGATGAACCATAGTTATAATATAGATATAGTAGACATAGAATGATATGGAAGCTAGCTCAATGAGCTGCTGATTTATATAGACTGATTACGTATGTAAGTATTCGTATGTTTCTATTCAAAAAACTAGTTTGAAGTGAATTGACTCATTGAACGGTAGCAGTTGTTCAGTTATTTGGAACTAGGAATTTTTCATGGCAAATGATTCAATATCTAAACTTATTTTAAACTAGTTGATTAGCTATATTTATAGTTTCATATAAATCAACAGTTCATATATTAAACGGGACTCGGTCATAACATATGTATGATAGGCATTGTTAAAGAAATAACTAGTTCATAAGAATTTTATGGTCTTAAAGGCAAATAGTAAAAGAAAGAAATGGAAAAAGTTATTCAACCATAAACTTTTCTTATTATTTAAAGCGAAAACTGGAGAAGTTGACAAGTCCGTATTTAAAGGAACATATGATCTTTTAATACATATGAGGATTTCTTTTCATATAATTTTTGTAGGAATTCGTGTACAAATTTAAAGAGCTTGGCATAAAAGAAGCATCCAATATTAGTCAAGTTAAGTTTAAGTTTCTTTACAAATTTTTATAGAACTGTGGTTATCTCTAGGAGGAAGTTGGTCAGGAAGTTAGTCATGAGATTTTCTTTGGTTATAATATGTTTTTTTAAATATCAGATATCAATTTGGGATATTATTTCGAACGATTTGATTTGATTTGTTCAGTGTTGCCTTCAAATTTATATAAATTGATAGTAACTAACAGGTGATTCATTATTGATTGATTCATGATTGAATGTGCATTGAATTATTGAATATTCAATGAATAACAGATGAAGGACTCACCTTTTCCTCATCACCAAGGCCACCGCTGCCCAGGCCACTGGCTGATTTGGTTAGCAGATGACGCAGTCGTTCCGATGATTCCTGCGGAACTGTTTGCTGTTGTTGCTGCTGCTGCTGCTGCTGCTGCTGTTGATGCTGTTGTTGTTGCTGTTGGCTCAGCAGCAGACCGCCAACGCCGTTCGGCAGACCTCCGCCTATGAGTGCATTGTTGTTGCTGTTGCTGGCATTGGTGTTGCTGCTGCCTTGCTGCTGCTGCTGCTGTTGCTCCTTGTCCGGCTTGGTGTCCGCCGGATCGTAAGAGTGAAAATTGAAACCGTAACTGCCGCCGGCCCCGGCGCTTGCATTCGATTGCGGCGAGGGCAAACTGGCTGCCGAATGTGACGACAATTGGTAGGGCGTCGCTGGCGAGGCGCATACGGCCGGACTGAAGCCATGGCCCGAGGGCGGACGCGGCGTACTCACGGGCGTCGCAACAGATGCCCGCGAATTGGGACGCGAATCGGACCAGCCGCCCACCCCACCGCTGGGATCCATGTCGAACGAGGAATGTGCAATATCAAACTCAAACGCATCGCTGCCATAGAACGAATGCTCCCCGGGCGCCGGCGAAGCGGTGAACGCATTCACCAGCGTTGCCGCCGATGAGTTGGCCGAGGAGCCGCTGGCGTTGCTCAGGCGCTGCTGCATGCCGCTGCCATTGATGATGGCCGAGGTCATCAGCGGCCCGCCCACATTTGTGGTTTGTGTGTTGCTGCTACTGCTACTGCTGTTGTTGTTGTTGTTGCTGCCGCTGTTGTTGTTGTTGTGCTGTCCACCGCCAACAAGGCCGCCCAACAGGTTGGTGGGCAACAGCGCAGACGCCGCCGAGGATGTGGAGGAGCTATGCCCCAGCGCTTCCATCGAGAGCGTATTCACCAGCGAATTGGCCAGCGAGGCGCCCGGCGACATGGCGCACATTTGACTCAGACCTAAACCACCACCACCACCACCAACACCACCAGCTGCACCACCACCACCGATGCCAACACCGCCCGCTCCCGTATTATTGCTATTCATATCGTTCTCCGAATTGAGCAGCGTCTGCACGGACATTATGAAATCACTCTCGCCCGGCGTCTGATTGAGAAACAGTCTCGAATTGGCCTTCACATGCACATAGACATCGGGCGCACCGAGGCGCAGCCGAAATGGACGTGATATAACATTCGATATGGAGCCACCGCTGGCGGGACCGCCGACCGAGCTGCCCGGCGAATGCACCGATGCCGATGAGTCTTGGATATCGCGCAAGTGCGACTTGAGCGTCGATAGATCGTGCGGATGGCATAGATCCTGCCAGAGGCGACCCACCCACGACTGCAGATGCTGCTTGAATGGCTCGCGCAGCGCCGTCGCATCCAGGCTGAGTATTTTCCCATGGCCGTCCAGCTTGAAGGTCATCTGCTCGATGGGCTGCTGATGCACATGCTGCTGCATATTGATCTCCAGCGGCGACTCGTCCTCCGGCCTGGTGATCAGGCACAGCACTGAGCTGCTCGCATCGGCGTCATCTGCAAATGCAACAGGTTTAGTTCAATAGTTCCAAGATTTATCTATGAAATGAACCATAATCCAGGTTTAAGCATTGCTTAAACTCTAATGCATTGAAGATCATTTTATTGCCCAAACTTTTGATACTACTTGTCCTTTTTTCCTTATTTCTAGTTTAAGACTCAGAAGATCGAATAGTCTATACTCTATTTCAATATTTCTATAGTAGATATTTATTTATTTGTTTCTCATAATATCTTTTCTGTTTAATCGATCTTTCCTAGAGAAATTAGAGACTTATTTCTTTGTGCAATGTTGCATCATTTCAATAGGTATATCATATATAGACATATTGCACAAGACAGCATTATTTATTATGTATATTATTAAGTTTTGCAAGAAATGCATTCTAATAGTATATATTGTCCATTAGTAATAAATAATATGTATCTCTCTTATCATTAATTCTTCATATACTTTAAATAAACTATGAATTGATTTGGCTTTAGTGGTAACACTAATATGGATTAGATTTACGGTTAAATTGAATTATTTCCCACTATTTTCTTACTTCCCCTGAGATAAATTATATGTCTATTTTATTTTCGATTAAATATTGTCTAATTTTTATCCCTTTCTATACTTCAAATAAAGTACAAATAAAATGATGTATATTCTTTTATCTTTTATCCTACCCTATATCATTTTTAGCTGTCTTCGCAAGTCGTTTTCTTTTGATTTCGTATGATTGATAATTGATCAATTTTTCTAAATGCTTCTCTCACTATTCCCGAATGAGTTTAACTTTAAGATACATGGAAAGATCACCAGAATTTTTACCCATTCACGTATATTTTACTCCCTCTCCATATCGCCCTTGTAATACATATATTTTTGTATTTGTATCCCTAGTCTACGAAATCATTTCGCATTTAAGCAATACCCAAACCCAGACTTGCCATAGCTCTCAAGGACTCACCCTTCACTGGCGCCGCTATCAATACGACCTCTTCATACTTGTCCTGGTGTCCGGACGGCCTCAGCGGCTTCTGGTCCATGGCATCGCAGTTGGAGGAGGTCTGTGTGGCCGGTCGTGTATCCTTGACTAGCATGCGCACCTTGGTGGAGATGCTGCGCTTGGATTTGGATGCTCCACCAATATTGGCGCCTGGTCCCGTGCCAGCGCCGTTGCCAGCACTGGAACTGGAATTGGAACCAGCCGATTGCTGTGACGCATTGCCATTGTTCAGCTCATCGAGATCACCCCAGCCGCCCATTGAGCCGGCTCCACCGCTGCCGCCGCCGCCGCCACCACCTCCAGGTCCACCTCCTCCGCTGGCACTGCTGCTGCTGTACATGTTGTTTATGATCGGCTCCAGTTTGGCGTGATCCCCCGCATAGAGGTATCGGTAGAGAGGCTGGTGGAAGAGCTCCTGCTTCTCATAGCCGATCAGTTCGCGTATGTTCTGCGTGCAGGACTCAATGATGCCGTTAGCGTTCACCTGCAGCAGCACCCAGCCGACGGAGCTAATGTAATGCTCGAGCGCTTCAAAGTAAGCGGATATTTCAGGCACTTGACCGTTCAGCAGCGATGGCTCTGGCAATGGTGGCTCTGTTGATGAGACTTCGCCCTGTTGCACAGGGTGTATCGAGCAGTTGTCGGTGGCGCAGCGTGTGCAGCGCGTTGAGGTTGCTTGTGGTTTGTGGCTATTGTTGTTGTTGTTGTTATTAGTATTATTATTGTTATTATTATTATTATTGTTATTGTTGTTGTTGGTCGTTGTTGTGGAGTTGTTGTTATTGGTAGATGTTGAGGATATATCACGGCTTTGGCCTTTGTCACAAATATCACGATACTGTAAATTATGATAAGAGAAAACAAATTGAATTAAACCTGTTTTTAAATGGTTTGATTTTAAATGTAATTATTTTAATAACGATGATAAGTTATGAAATTAAATTTCAAGTTATGTATCTTAAAATAATTTATATTATAATATTTAAATGTTTAATGGGTATCTTATCAAATTTTACTTGTATTAATATATACTAAATATATTTGATATATTTATACATATTTAAAAGAATATATTTTTAAAATATATTCTTTATTAATAATTCTTTTATTAATTCACATTCACTCAACGCGACTGCAACTCTATTTCCAAATTAAATGTTTACCATGCGGAAGTATTTTCGACAAAGCTCATTTTATGTATTACAGCAAAAACGAAAAAAACGCAAAAACAAAAAACACACACAAAAAACACAACGGAACAACAGTACAATAACAAAATTGAGCTACACTCGAAATAATTATTATAGCCCGCTTCGCGATCAACAACGTTCCCTCGCTTGCTGTTGTTTTTGTTCTCGCAAAGCTTTCTGGCGCGAGCAGTCGAAAAAGGAGAGCGAGCCAAAAGCTCGCATTGGTCATCGTGCGTCGGCGTCGCGCTCTCAGCGTGTTTACACAGTGAAGTGCAATAAACCGCATTTCATCTCATTTCTTCGCTGGGCAAGTGTGTGCTTATAGATATGTATGCATGTGTGTGTGTGTGTGTGTGTATTATATTTTTACTCCGCCACGCAAATTTTTGCGCGCGCGTTTGAGATTTGAGTCATTGACACAGGCGAAACACTCACACACAGATACGCACACACACACACACACATGCGCGAATGCGCGCACAGCATAATCACAACAACAGAAGTCAACAAGAAAGAGAACTCCCAATGAAAGCGCAATAATATTGTTGTTGTTACTGTTTGATTTGAAAAGTCTTAAGACGCAGTTCGAACGCATTGAAATTTCACAATTTTCACAACACACTCAAGGTCAATCAACTTGAACGACGCATGTCAATGGCTCCATCCATTCACTCACTCACTCACTTTTATTGTATTGCATTTATATATGTACATATTTATGTACATGTGCATGTAAATAAAGTAGTTTAGTTTTAGTGCCGAATTACTCACTATCAAAAATGTGAACGAGAGAGGCAAAAGCAATAAAAAATCACAGAAACGTTGCGCACACTCAGCACTGTCACAAAGTTGCCGAAATACTAAACACACATTTTTTGATGCAATTGTATTATTGTATTAAAAAAATAAAAGAAGAAGAAGCAGAGAACCCGAAAACACGGCAAAAATATACGAATACTACTACAACAAAGAAGGCAAAAGCTGACGAAGCTCTGCTCTCTATCTGACGCTCTCACGCTGTGTGCGCTGGCTGCTGTTGTTCTTGTTGTTATTGCTGTTGCTTGCTCTCCAGACATTTGTTTACCGGCTCACGTGTGAATGCGTAAATGTGTTTGTATGACAGTGGCTGTGTGTCGCTGTGTGTGTGTGTGTGTGTGTGCGAGCGTGTGCGTGTGTGTTTTGTTATCACCCATTGCCTTTGCACCTTGTGTGAGAGGGCGGCGAAGAAACTGCTGGCTGTAGCTACTGCTGCTGCTATTGTTGTTGTTGTTGTTGTTGCTGTTGTTCTTGTTGCTATTTTAGCTGCTCTTACTGTTGCAAACAAATAAATAATAACAAAAAGAAATATGAAATTGCCAAGTGCGACGTCATCGCCAAAAAACAAACGCAGTTCGTTGATCTGCGAGTGCAATCGGCCAGAGCGCAGAGCGAGCTTTTACTTCTTTTTGTTTGGAAGGAAGCTCGCATCTGTGTCAGTGAGTACAATTGTATACGCCTGCGTTTGTGTATATGTCGGTATATGTTTGTGTGCGCCAGCCAACCAGGAAAAGTTGCTCAAGCAACGGGCATAAAACAAATTCTTTTTTTTTTTTTTCGGGGTGAAGGCACTCCGAAAATATCAGTCAAATGATAAAATAAACAACAACAAGAACAACACAAACCGGGGCATGCAATGACGAATATGTCTAAAACGTGTCTGGACTTTTTGTTCTTTATATGCACGAGTGTGCGTGTGTTTTTTTTTGCGGGCTTTGGCCTGTTGCTTCAATTGATCGCATCAGGTAATGTGCGAATTTTGAGAGAGCTTCGAATAAAAAAACAAAAAAACGCAGATGCATAGCAAAGTAAAGCAGACAAACACAACAACAACAGAAAGCAAGCCAAAAGCCGAAACAGATCCCAGCACAATAAAAGGGGTAAATACCATCTGCGTATGGCAAAACAATGAGAGCGTCTCGTTTTCACAATCAAAATAAAGTTGTGGATGGCTGAGGGAAGTGTCGCCAGCAATCCGAAATTAATGAACAACCAACTGTGCTCTAATGATAAACTTGCAGCAATATTTCCTTAAAATAATAATAATAATAATAATTGATAGCTCTCTTTTAAGCGCTATTGCTATAATTATTTTCAATCACAATGTTTTCCAGTAATTTCTAGGTGGAACGCAGGTAACACACTAAAGTTGCCAAAAAATGATGTAGAATGGAATCGAGCCTCACACTTACACGCACACACTTTTACTCGCTCTCGCACACACACACACACACTACTCTCTTTTACGTTCTCACTCACTCTCGGCTAACAGCTGAGTGAAAATGGTGACAGACAGCAGCGAGAATTGAATTGACTAAGCCCGGGCGCAAGCAGCGCTTCCAGCTCTCCATGCGCTACTGAGTCGAACTTAAGCCGCCGTCAGGCCAATGGAATGGCGAAATAGGCGAACAAAACAGAAAAGCAACTGAGACTAGAGGTCGGCGTTGAATTAGCTCAGAATATGCAATGGCTTTCCGAATAGGTGGAAGCGGAGTTGTTGTGAAGCTTGCGCTGGCAATATGTGTGAAGGTTAAAGCTTAAGATTTCATGTGAATTATTTAAGCAAATCTTTAGAGCTTCAATTACAATTGAAGCACTAAAATTAAAGTGCAAATATTTAAGTAAATGTAAAATATTTAATTTAAATTATATTTATCTTCTTGGTATATACATATATAGATTAGAAAAAAAAAATTGAAATATTTAAGACAATATGCAGAATAAAAAATAAATAAATAAATAAAAAATAAAATAAAAAATTAAATAAAACCTCAAATCAAGTAATATGTTTCATTAAAAAAAAATTAAATAAAATACTTATAAAAATAAAATAAAAAGTTAAAGCCTCATCACATTTAATCCACATAGTAAATATTTCATGGTTATTCGTTTGACTAAAAGCTTTTCGGCTTTATTATGTTAAATTCAATATTTATTTAGCTGGCTCACTTAATAATTTCAAATTAGCTTGGCTCGCATAGCTTCCGCATCAGACCGACATTTAATTGAATTTATATATTATTAATTTGTCACTTTGTGGAGGGAATACCCCTAATTGGTAGACAGCTATATATGCTAACCCCTACTAATTGCATTAGCTTACAAGCTGCACAGTTAATAAAATTATTATGTATTATGTATTTTATTTTTACTTTGTTGTTTTTTGCCTTTTTTTTTTGTTTTTTTTTTTTTTTCGTTGAATTTTGTTTTTGAAGTTCGGCAAAGCGTGGCGCTTGTGATTTGCATAATAAAGTGCTTAGGCTACCTGAATTCAATAAAAGAAATACTCACACACACACACAAAGAACAGAGAGAGCGAGAGAGAGTGTGAGCGAGAGAGAGAGGGCAAAAGCACAAGCCTAAAATAACATGACGAGAATGCGCCGCGTATCGCTGTCAATGGAAACATAAATAAATTTATGTAAATTGAATAAAAATATTAATTAAATTCCTCTTGCAGACCAGCAAAATACAAAAAGCGAAAAAGAAAAAAACAAAAAAAAAAAAACAAATAAAAACGTTGTAGTCGGGCATTATCGACTGCAGTTTACTCATTCACGGCCCAAACGTTGCCAAATTAATTTTTGGCATTTTTGTTTTTTAATTTCTTACTTTTATCGAGGGCATTCCCAATTTCTAATCTCTGGCTTCAATGCGGGCAGTCGGTCGACATTGCACAAAACCCATATACTCATTTCATTTTCGTGAATGAGTATAAAAAAACAAAGTAAAATAAAATTACGTCAGTCGAAAAGTCTCTGTGGGTTCCATAGCTGCTCTCTCTTTTACTCCTCGCCTCTCTCTCTGTCGCTCGCCCGCTGTAATCTAGCTATCTCTCTCTCTTTCTCTCTCAGTGCCTGTGTTTCATGCGTATTATTATTTTAATCTTCTTTGCGGTTTGAAAATAATTGCTTTTTAATTGAAACGCGGGTGTCGCCAAAATAGCAAAAGACAAGAACAACAACAACAAAAACAGAACTGCATAGAAATTACATTGGGGATTTGTCTATCCTAATTGATCATTAGTTATTCCGGTCAGAGGCCCAGGGTTCACGTCGCTTGCTCCACGACAACTTGTTCAACATTTTGCTTATTAGTTTTGTTTGATGAGTTTTTTGATTGATTGTCAAAGTTGTTGTTGCTGTTGTTGTTGCCGTTGTTAGTTTTGCATAATAACCCAAGCCATCTTCTTGAGTTTGACTTACCGTTCGAACCACTTGATTTAATATCGCCGCCTTATCCGGTTTCGTTGATGTCATATCTCCACGCTTATTGAGCTGCAGAAACTCGGAGAGCTGCTCAATGTAATTGTTTTCCATTTCCCGACGTCGCTTCTCATTGTTGCATTTGTTTATTTGTGATTGCGGCTGTGAAACGAAAATTGTTTAAGAAAAGTGCTATAAATTAAAGAGTTTTATTATATTAAGTTTATTCTATTTATTATATTTATTTGTGCAAAAACTTTATTGAAGTGAACTGAAAATGTTTGGATTAATCTTTGTACTTATAAAAGCTTTCTAAGAGTTAAATCGAGTCTGTTAAAAGCTCTCCTCGGAAAGTACAGACTACATATGTTTCTATTTATATATGTACATACTAGCTGGCCCGGCTAACGTTGCAATGCCCTATCCATTATTTCTAGGTAACAAATTGTTGCAAGCTATGTTGTTCAGGTTGGGATACACTCTGATTAATTTATTAATCGGATTTTCATTCAAGCACCTTGTGGTAAACGACATTCTTGGTTTTTGGTCAGGTGCAAGAACAAATAATGCGGATGGTTTGCCAACAGGTGAGCATGCCACGTACAATTGACCATGAGAAAAACACGCATTTTCTAGATTGAGGCCACAAATAGTGATTTGTTGATCGTCGTGGCGAAGGCAGGACGAGTCGGGAATTGAATTCGTTTTAACTCAAAGGGCATATCTGTTGGGATCATCCAAATCCTAGGAATAAGAACTTCATCTTTAAATTTTCCTTGAGTATCGACGCGTGAATCACATTGCTCATCAGTTTTCTTATCACTAAACGCGTTCCATTGCACAGTTTTGGTTGGTTTAAATTTCTTAGCATGATAACTACCGAGCCAACCTTTAGTTGTAATTAATGGCTTCTTCGTTTGTTACACAGTCGATAGATTTGAATGCATACAGAGTACCAACAAATTGCTCGCTCACTTAAACATTTAGTATTTTTGTGGAAAGCAATGATATTCGGAAATAATTTGTTGATAAGCTCATCTTTTAATGAGACGAAATGGCAAAAATGTTGAGGAAATCAAATCAAGCCACTTGATTCGTCAACAGGATTACGGCCATTACCGATATTCAGCAATTGCTTCGAGAAATCATCAGCAGATAGATCGCTCAACAATGCAACTCTCATATTTACAGGCAGTTGAAGTTTGGTTACAAATCGCCACAGATATGATGCTTAGAACCATTTCTTATTGCGGTTTCACGGACTGCCTCTCTTTGAGAAGCACGAATTAGGGCCCTTATTTGCTGGGTACTCACGCGGCGCTTTTCTCGGGCGATTTCTCGTTCTTCGTCAGATAATTGACTCGCGATATTCCGTTTCCTAGATCTTCTAGGACGCGGCATTTTTATTAATAGTAATACTGAATATGCCCTCGCTTAAAACCACATAAAGCAATCGAGAAATATAAATATAAAAAAATTACACAAATTTATGTTTGACACACACAAATATCTGAACTTTCGAGATATTTAGCTTCTGTATTTTTATCAAATGTGCTTTTCTTTTAAATAGTCAGGTTCGCCTGAGGCTGTGCCGTAGACTGACTGACTACATTTGTTTATTTACTTCTATACTATTGTATAACATGAGAGGAGGACCGAAAACTGTCACTGTTATCAAGCCTACTGAGTATCAATGGAAATTTAAATCTTTAGGGAAAAAAAACGCGTTTTTCAAGTATTCGTCAAATTTTTTCAGTATTTTTAAGATCTACTATCCTACTCGAAGCGGAGACAAATCCAACAAATCAAAAACCATGAAAATTGATCCAGCAGATCTCGAGTTATAAGTGTAGGAACACTTTTACACAACTCTCTTTTATATATATATGTAGATAGATATACTTGGAAAAAATATACTTGAGTTCGGCTAGATATTTTTCTTCAGCTGAATCAAGCATTGCTAATCAAAATTCTGCCAGATTAAAAACAAGTTTAAGATCCACAATTTATAATTCGTTTTAAAGCAGCGGCCTTAAGCTATATTAAACTAAGATATTCATCTTATAAAGCTTAAAGAAAAAACTTGAAAGCAATTTAAAAGTTGCTGAGCCACTGAGAGAACTCAATTACAATAGATAACAGTTTTAGAAAAAAACAATTATTATATCATATTATTAAATTATTATATCTGACATTTGCCCTAAGACTTTAACTGTATAATTTAGCTCTGGAGCTGAAAGGAATTGCTCTATTTCTCAATAGCTAACAACGATAGAGTTTAACGTCAAAGAGTTTAATTTTAAACGTTTTGCCAATTCAAAAAATTCTCTTCGGAATTTATGGGGAACATTTTTTAAATATTTTATATGGAAATATTGGTATATGAAGCTATTATAAATGTAGCTTAAAATTTCACTTGTGTTGCTTCTGCTTTCATTATTTAGATATGTATAATATTTTAGGTTTGTTTTTTAGTTATTTATATTACTTACCAAATTAATTTTGGTATCCGTCTTGCGACGTATCTTGCGACCCGGCGTCGCAGAGTTGGCAGGAATCGGCGATGCCACCGCGTTCATAATGCCCGATCGCTGCAACGCAGCTGCAATGTGCGCCGTTGCGGCGGCAGCGACCGCTGCCTTGCTATGATGCGAATGATGAGAGTTGAGCGACTGATGCTGCTGCTGCTGCTGCGGGTGCTGCGGGTGCTGCTGATGCTGTTGCTGCTGCTGGTAGAGCAGTTGCTGCTGCTGTTGCTGCAGGGTGACCAGATTGTTGGCAG
Organism: Drosophila navojoa; assembly: GCF_054131105.1. Taxonomy (NCBI): domain Eukaryota; kingdom Metazoa; phylum Arthropoda; class Insecta; order Diptera; family Drosophilidae; genus Drosophila; species Drosophila navojoa. The sequence continues at coordinate 11,279,011 of NC_142891.1, read as the reverse complement.
TGAGCAGATTGTTGGCAACTACTGCCGCTGGCGAGGGTGAGGGGGCTGTAGGTGAGGTCGTGGCGCCTGCAACACCAGCGCCTCCGCCACCCGCTGCCGTTGCGCGCTGCAGTGGCGTGCTGGGCGCCAATCCGTGCTGCAGCTGCGCCACTGGTGCCGGGAGGGGGCCTGGGCCAGTTACCACGCTACCGCCAGTGGCTGCGATTGTAACGGCTGCGGTCGCAGCGGCCGGTGATGAGCGCGGCAGATTGCAAACTGAGTTGTTGTTGCTGTTGCTGCTGCTGCTGCTGCTGTTGATGTTGCTGCTGTTGTTGTTGTGCTTGTGGCTGTTGCCTGCTGCGTTTGTTCCTTTTGCTGTTGCTGTACCTGAGGCCCAATGATCTGGTAAGTCACCTGGGCTAAGCCTGCAACAAAGTAGAGAACAAATAATTATATTCGATTAGTGGACGATTTCATTTCTTTTTTTTTTTTTTTATTTTTGATTTTGGCAAAGTTGCGACCTTGGCCCCAATTCTTGACTTTGCCCCACACACGCCTTGGGCAGCATGCAAATGCCTTGCAAATAGGCCTCAATTACGAGCTAATGTGCTGACTCGATTACAACGCCATATTATCAAAGGCATTTGCATTTTGTGAATTGCATAGAGGGGCAGACATTTTGATTTGTACCTAGTATATATACATATAATGTTATCTCTTGGGGTATATCAAGTAATGTTTAGATATAGTCTATCTCAAGAGCTGATTCTTATAAAGACAAATTGATTTATGCTGGTTAATCTTATATTATGCGATTTTTTAAGTTTATTTCAATTGGTTTGTGTGAGCACATAAAAATAATATTATACAATTTATAGATATATTATATATATATTACACAATTATTTAGTTTTTTTTTTTTTTTTTATAAACGTAAATATTTGTATACATTATTGTTATTGAGCTACACAGTTCAGATATATACTAATCTATTAAGGTCCATATCTATATTCTCAAATTTTTTGAATCGCATAGAAACATACCTAGATTTTCTTACGTAGCTTAGCTTTTATGTTTAACATTTAGCATCGCTTAGCTTAAAATCAAGTCAGTCTGATTACCTCAATCAGATTATTATCTTAATTCTCGTAGGGACGCTCAAGTTTTATGTTGTGCCAGGGCTAGGCTATATTCCATGACGATTTAGAAATATTTTTCAGTACTTAATAAGTCTTTGCGAGTCGTGTAGAGAAGCTGTGTGATGCCTAAGGTAAACTCCTTAGAAATTATACCAATATATACAGGGCCTTTTATTTAAGCATATCTGTTTATAAATATAGACCCATACTTGTGAATCGCCTAGAGAGGCGCACATTTTTCTCTAAAAGCATATTTATAAGACTCCTCAGACTTTTTTTAAAAATTAAATGCTCATAATGCTCATAATTCAAATGTCTATTTCGGGGAACATTCATGCACTGGCAATGATCACGAAATAATTTCTCATATTTGGCTATAATTTTGTTTCGTTATCAGGTAAAATACAGTAGCAGCCCGCCCGCTGACTTAGGCAAATTATTTGGCGTGGAAATCTGTTGCAGCATCTGCTGCGGCCGTCACCCACACGTTGTCACGCCCACCGCAACGTGAGCGAAATTAATGCTGTCAGTTTTTGGTTGCTTCTGGCCGGAACCGCAACTTGGCCGAAATGCCTCAAACAGATCCAACCAGAGCCCAGCTCTTGGTCTTGTCGCTGTCTGCGCCATTCAAGTGGATATCAGCGTCATAAACATTTGTCATATTAATATTGTGGTTGTTCGTCCTCATCATATTTTCCTTCTTCTTCTTCTTCTTCTTCTTACACTTTTTGTTGCCGCTGGCGTTGTCATGGCTGCTTTTTGTCTTTAAAATTCTTAGCTTTTTATACATTTTGTTTTTATTTTGGTTTTTTTTTTTTTTGTTTCTTTATTTATTTATTTTTCGCATGTATTTGGTTACGTGATTAATTGTTTACTTTGTGCGCCCAAAGTGTGGCATATTATTTGCTCTTTATTTACGTAAGGCCCATTTGCAAAAAACTGAAATTCTTGTTTGCATTTCTCATTATAATTTGGAATTTTCATGGCGGAAATTTTTAATTGGAGCGCAGCAGCTATAAAAATATATTTTCGGAAAGGGAATAATACCTATTAAAATACTTTTTATATTCATTCACAAAAATCTAATAACTAAATTGGCTTTGTGCAATGTCTGTCTTGCTCTCCGTACGCCCTTTCGTCTATCCGTATGATTGTAAACTATTTCACTGCTATGGAAGCTAGAGACTGGATATGTAGAGCATATATTAATGTATACCTGCCCTCACTATGGGCGTGGCAAATGGGAAAGTGCTTTTTCCAGAAGACACCGAAATATATCAAAAAATACCAAAAAAATACTAAAAGTCAAGCTTCAGACTTTGGAAGTTCATATCTTGTGGACTTTTCATCCGATTTTCGATTGGAATGCCTTGTTAGACGCGTATTTATACGTAGAATCAGTTTGCATTAAAAAATAGTCATGGAACTATAAGGTTTCGGACGAATGCACAAGATACCGAAATATATCCAAAAATACAAGAAAAATACTAAAAGTCAAGCCTTTGACTTTGGTAGTTCATGTGTATAGAACATAGTTTCATCTTCTCTCCTCTTCATATCATTTCATAATATTCAATATTTATATAAAACATATGCTTTCAAGTAATCGTTTATAAACACCTCGCTTCTATATACATTATAAAAATAAAAATTCTTCATACATTATAGAACCTCTAAGATTTTTGCTAATACACTAACCAAATATTTAACTAAATAAACAAATTTTACGCACATATATCGATCTTTGCATACATGTATATATATATATATAATAATAACTACAGGTGTTTCCCCTTCTGTGTTTCTTTCAATTTGCTTTGTCATCGTGGTTGCCAAATGTTTTGTGAAACGAAAGTTAAATTCAGGTTAAGTAAATTTGAAATGAGAAATCGAGCGAATTTCTGAGCGATTCTTCTTGGACAAATCGGCGACTGGCTATGGCTATAAATATAACGATTGGCCCTCAATGGCCAACGAATTGATAAGTTGTGAAATTAGCGCTATGAGCAATGCGATAATAAAGAAATATATAGATATATATACGCATTTCTATATATATGTATATACATATATGTATTTATGGCCTGGCAGAGTCCAAACAATGATAAGCACAACAACAACAACCACAACAACAACTACAACAAGAGTCAACTGCAACTGCAACTGCATCAATTGTAATTTAATTAATTAACGCTGCGCTTTATATGCGCTAGCTTCTTTAATTAAGCGCGTCAATCATACGCTCCGTGCGCCATGCCCAAATAGAATGCCCCATCTTCGTTATGATTATCACCTTCGTCATCATCATCATCTTCATCTTCATCATCTGCTAGCTGGCACATTAATGTGTCACCCTGTCAGGCCAGAGCCACAACAGCAACAAATAAAAATAAAATAAGTCAGCCACAGAAAGAATCTGCACAATTATTGCGCCTGTCAAGGGAAACCATTTGGGTAGGCCAAGCAAACGGGCGGACAGACGGACGGACGGATGGAGGACGGTTGGAGGGACAGCAACTGGGGGGCGGCGAGGCGCAGCAGCGCTGCTTGTACGTCACTCATTTTCGCGCTCATTGCATAGGGCAGCCATTCACAGTTTTTCTTTTTTTTTTGCTCTCCCTCTTTTCTGCTGCTTTTTTATTCCTTTTTTTTTTTGGCCAACTGCCCGTCACCTCTGCCTTTGGTCGCAGTTCCGCCTGTTCCCTGGACAGCGCTCGGCGCTCGAATCAACTTTTTTTTAGTAACTTCTGTGCATACTTCGTGTTGCCTTCCCAAGTTGGGTAAATTAAGTTATTGGATAGTTTTTACATGCTATATACGCAATTTATAAAGCGCTTTGGATTGTGCATAGATAAATTAAAATTTTTATTTCAGCTATATTCTGCTTAATATTTTTGGCATATTTTTTAGATTGACTGTTCGAAAAATCTTATTATTACAATTTTTTTGAATATATTTTTAAGTCATAAACATAATAAAATATAAAAATATTTATACATACAAATATGTGTATTCTGTGTGTATATTTATTTTAACCTTCTCTCAATTTAAGTAAAAAAATAACACTAGATTTTTTTTTTTTACAAATTAATCATTTAATCATTTAAGCAATGAATTTTTTTTTTATATTTTTGTTATTTTGTAATTTATTTTATATTCATTTTATTATTGTATTTTTTTTTTTTTTTATTTATATAGTTATATCAATATTTTTAAATACTGTAGCTTAATTTTAAATATTTCTTATTTATATTTTATTTATATATCATCTATATTTTATTTTCATTTATTAAATATTTAATTCCTATACGCTCTTTATATATATTTTGCCTATATTTTATCTATATTCTAGCTTGCCATTTTACAGGGTATCTCTGTTTACATCATATTCAATTAACAGGTTTAAGCCGCTGCAGCAATTCTGCTCGACTTTATGCTGATTACATCGCTAACTCGTGGCGTTCAGTGTCTGTAATTATTTTTGCTTGCACTCGCAGTCGCAATCTCTTTGGGGCTCCAGCAGAGGCCTTTATTATGCATATAATGTAATTAAAAAATAAAAAACAAAAAAGTCAAAAACTCGGTCGCTGGACACTAGTCACCAGCCACCACTAGCCACTAGCCGTCTCTAGTTGCCGGGTGGTCCCAGGTAAGCTATAGATACATACATACATATATACATTAAATATAAAAGGGGAGCTGTAGATTTCTTAATGCTTCGCTGCATTGGAGTTGACTTTCAAGAGTGCAATTAGAGATCAAGTTGAAGTGAGTGCCGTGGCACTTGGCAGTCTCTTGTCAACTGCGAATGCCTCCAACTGTGGGTGGAGAAACTGTAAGTGATATTACAAGAAATGTCACATAGTTGTGACTTTATTAAGTGAGTCGAACTGATAAAGTTACATTGAGAAGCCAAATAAAATATTCTCTGAGTTTTCTCTGTACTGCAAGATGAGATACCGGAAATATCTTATATATAGAAAACTTTCATAATAGAAAACTCAATATGATTTTAAAATTCCATAAGAATTCATGGAATACGGAAATATTATCAATATGAAACTTTAAACTTTCTCTCTCTCTCTCTATCTCGCTCTCTGTCTATCTTCTAGACTGCTAAACTTGTTGACTTTAATGAGCTTTCATCATATTCAAGCTCAAAGCTTTAAAGTCTTACAGGCTTACATATTTAACGAGCTTTCAATGCTCACACAAACCAAATCAAAAACTTACTCAATTTTAAGATAATATTGAAAACAATTTGCTTTAGATACTTATAATATTTGCTCAAAATAAGCTAATGAGCTTTCAAAGCTATGCTTAGGTTATCGTAATAATTCCCAAACTTTAAGTTTTCGCTACTTTTGAGCCCTATGGATTTTGTATAAATTTGTTGAAATGTTTTGTAATGGGTTGACACAAAGATTTAATTAGCTTTAAAAACTCACATAAATCAAATATTGTCAATACGACGCTTAAAGCTTATCAGACTTTCACTGTCTATACACTTTCTAAGACATAATTTAAAAGCTGCATAACGGGGCAATGCTAAAGTCCATGCCCAAAGTTATTCTCATTTAAATTGTAAATGAATGGAAGCCAACTAATAGCTTAAAGCATTCAAATCCGACTCAAAATATTTTGAGCAGCAATCTCTTAGAGAGTAAATACCTGTCAAGGTCATAGCAATGAATCACATTTAAAGAACTGCTCAAATATTCTAGATTATATTTAATAGCGGACAACGAAGAAGAGGCCAGCTCAAACACCTCAGCGAGCGTTTAAGACAAATTGATAATGATAAACGTAATGATTATGGCAATGCTGATAATGATAATGACAGCGATGATGATGTTGCGGGCAGAGAGCTCTGCAATCTGTAAATATTGCAATACACATAAAAATTACTCATACGCAGTGTATGGAAACAAGAAAGTAATTTTTCTTCAAGCTATCTCCCTCTCTCATTCTATCTCTCTCGCGCAGAGGAAGCTGCTGTTGCTGCTGCTGCTGCTGCTGTTGTTGCTGGGGGCAAAGCTTAAACATTTTGTATGTGTGTGTTTTTTTTATGATTTAGGTTTGGTCTACGTGCTGCTCAACTTGTAAGCAGTCGCCGCTGGGACCCGACTCGGTAGCAGCTAGCCCATAATCAAAAGCCCCAAAAGAGATTTTTACAGCGCCACGTAAATTATGCTGGAATTATTGAAATTGTTGTCGCCTCTGTCTCTGTGTGAGTAATGAAAACCAGAATTGCGCACATGTGAGCTTTAGAGTTTTAATGCTCGTGTAAGGTGAGGCGTGAGTCATGGAAGTTGCTTCTAATTGATTTCGTTTAGTAATTGAATACCAAATAGAACAGAAGAAGAAGAATCACGCGCAAGCTTTAAGCTCGATTTCAAATAGGTTTTCATTTTTCGAGCGAACAGCGATTGCAATTAGCGAGCTGCAGATGAAGTGTGTAACAATGATCCAATTTGATGGGCTTTTCTCTTGATGGGTTTTCAGACAGCAAGCAATTTCCCCAGCGCAAACAAGCATGTTGTCGATGCCGCTGCTGCCAGTCACAATTAATTGCAAGCGTGTGTGAGTATCAACAGCAGCAGCAGCAGCAGCAGCAGCAGCAACAACAACAACAACAGGAATTGCAACAGCTATATTTGAAACAATAGCCAGGCAGGCAGCTGGATGTGACATCGACAACGTCGTCGACGATAACACGCGCAATGAAAATGTAATACAAAGTGGACAAAATGCAACAGAAACAACAACGGCAACATGACAGGCAACAGCAGCAACAACAACTATTGCCAGTACGAGCTGTAATGACCACAATGTCAACGCTGGCAATGTGTCTGACAGCCAGCAACAGCAATAGCAACAGCAACAGCAACAGAGCAACCGCAACAACAACGAGCTGAAGCCAACATAAACAGTGGCTACAACATGTCCCCCATTTTGTTGCAATTGCAACTGTTGTTTGTTTTGCAAACACCCTGTAGCAGCTGCTTGAACGGGGTATACAACATATTCACATGGTAGTAGAGTGAATGTAAATAATGCCTATGGTCTAGTCAGCGTAAGCTCATTTATTATTAAATTAATTTTTTTTTATAATTTTGAATCCTGCCTAAGAAATGATTATATATTATTATTAAGAAAACAAAATATTTTTAAATTAAACAAAAATGATTCTTAAATTATTTATCTAATAGATATTATCGCTAAATAATAAGTCTATACTATTTTTTCTTGAATTCTTAATAACATTTAAGCTAAAAAAAAAAGCATGGATAAACATATAAATTCTTTCTTTTACTAAAATTTAAAAATCACATTTTTCATTACTTTAATAATTTTTAGAATTCATTATATCTCATATATTTCTCCCAAATTTCTTATAAAACTTTAAAAAAAATTTCTGTTCATTCATTTTCATTTATAAATAAATTTCTCCCAAATATCTTATAAAACTTTAAAAAAAAATTCTGTTCATTCATTTTCATTTATAAATATACAAAATGCTATTTACTATTCATTTTATAACTCTGCAACAATCATATTTATGGTGAAATATGCATATACAAATGAAAGAAATAATTGTATACCCCATATAATATATGTACATATTTTCACAGTCAACAATTTCATTTAATTTTATATGATTCACATTTTTTTTCCTCTTCCTCAAGCATATCCTTGACATCAATATTTTCGCAAACATCAACAAATGTTGTTTTTCTTTTTTGGGATTCCATGGAATTTCGTATGACTAGTTCTCGAAACGTTGACGCATATTATAGTGACAAAAAGTCGCCGTTGGGACTACAAAATACAATTAAATTTGCAGTTATGTATGTTTTTATTGATAACTATTTTTATATAAGGTATCATAAATTGCCTAACGATTACTTTGGGTGACTCATTGAGCGGGTTTGTTGTCTTAAGAAAGTATTGTAAATTAAAAAAAAAAAATGTTTTGATAATAATATTAAACAAATAAATAATTTTAATAACAATAATAAAAAAACCGATTAAAAATATATTAAATAATTTAATATGAAACTAAATATATTGCTTTGGAAAAATTAAGTTTAATTTAAAAACAAAGTCGAAATATATATACATATGAACAGTTATGTACATATATAGAATAGAAAATTTTCTAAAAAAAAATATTTCTAATAAAAGAATTCTTTTAATAATAATCATGAAAATCATTATCAATCATAATAATATAAGTATACAAAACAAGTTATAATTATGCTAAAAATATTTATATTTACTTTAAATACAAAATCAGGGTAATCATAAAATAGACATATTCTTAGATTATGCCTACCTCAATACATTTACGCACATATATTTTAATATCTATATTAATCAAATCCATAATGTATCATATTATATCAAAGCCTGATCTTAACCTCCACCGCGAATTGTTTTGCAGTCTTTTTATGCACATAATTCAGTTGAGTGTGTGGGTTTTAATTTTTTGCTCTCTGCCTCTTCAATCGGCTGACTGACATTCACACATACACACACGCACACTCACATACGCACACTCATGTGGCTTGGCACTTGTCTGGCCCCTAACTAAAAAAAGTTGTGCTAACTAAGCTCAGTTCGCTCGCGCTCTGTCTCTCTCTCTCTCTCTCTCTCACTCCCTCTCTTTCATTCGACTATGCTTGGGCAGTCTCTGAGCAGCGAGCGCGCCTACCTAGGCCGCTCCTGCCCCATCGTAGCCCCACCTCGCCTCAAGCACCCTGCGGCGCCCACCACAGCGTCTGGCTCAGCTCATTTGCTCAGCTGTTGTTGTAAGCCTGCAGTTTAGCAACTAATTGTCTGTATATAAAACATATGCTTCAACGACGCTCAGTACGCGTTCTCTCTCTCTCTCTCTCTATACCTCTCTCTCTCAGTCGCTCTCGCTCAATCATCGCTACAAATAATAAAGTGGGTCATGGATGAAAGAAAAAGTGTTTTATAAAGTGGGTCATGAATTTTGTTTCACTCACGTTCAAGTGTATTTCGATTGCCGCCTTGTTGCTGTTTTTATTGTTGTTGCTAACTTATTATATATATATAGTATATATATATATATATAAATACTTTTTTTTTGTTATTAATAATTGTATTTTTGCAAAACAGCATAAAGTATTTGTATGTGATGTGTCGCCTGATTGGGGTTTCCGAGTGCTTATTTGTTTACTTTTTGACTTGTTTTTTGGCATTAGTTTTTTATTTAATTTTGTTTAAATATATCTATATATATATTTAAACAAATTCTGAACAATTTGGCACGCATAAATTAAGTACTTTTTTTTTTTCATTTATATGTAAATATATATTTATATATTTAATTTATTATGGGAAAAATATGTAAAAAATTTTGTGTTTAATCACTTTAATTTTATGTGAAAAAAAAAATTAATTTTTAGGAAAAAAAAAAGGATTTTTAAGTGGAGCTGTTTTATATTTTTTATATTTTATTATTATATTTTATTATTAGTATTTATTTATTGTTTTCCTTTTTTTTTTACTAATTTTTATTAAAATTTTTTTTATTATATGAAAAATTTATAAGGTTATTTATTATTTAAAGTTGATTGTTTTTTTACTTAATATTATTATGGTTTTTTTTTAAATATATGAGATCCTTAAAATTCAAAGAACAATTTCTTTAATTGTTTCGCATAAAATTTTGTGTTTAAAATTGCTTCTATAAGATCTTTTTTATGTAAAATTCAATTTTTCTTATTTAATATCGTCCATTGCGGATTTATAAATTATTTCAATTTTATAGTATTTCTGATTCAACATGAATCCGTTGCAATTAATTGACATTGATATATGCTTCACATAATTTTGCACTTATTGTGTGAGCTCTCGGTTTATTTATTGTCCCGCACCAACAGAGAGTGAGATAGAGAGAAACCAATGAAAATGAGGCTGAGTGAAAGAGAGAGTACGCGAGAGGGTGTACAGAAAATGCTGTGGCTTCGCTTTCACAAACTAATTGCCGAGCCATGCGTTGACAGTTTTCACTTTTCATTTATCGCCAAAAAATAAAAATAAAAATAAATAAATACAAAATACAAATACAAAAACCAGATAAATGAAAACAAATTAACAAATGGCAACTGTATGAACAAATGGCAGACAGAGTGCTTAAAGAACAGCTACTGAACTGAAATGATGAAAAAGTTTTTCAGTTTTTAATTTACAAAAGTAATTTCAATTAAAACGTTCAATTATATCAAGTTCAAATAATTTTGTACCTTTTCAATTACAATTTAGTTTCAGTTATACAATACAAAATGTTAACAGATCGTGAATTAAATATTTTTTTAAGAGATCTTAACTATCCAGCTGCTAAACACCTAATTTAATTAGCCATTAACTGTATGTGAAAATGTATATTGTATTTTATAATATATAGCATCTTTATTAAAAAATCGCAGATTGTGAATTCTGCACTTAATGAATTGAATCATATGTTATTGTTTTCAAGCGACACAATAGTTTAGAATGTAGCTGATGTCGATACCAGAAAAGCTATAACATACATATAGAGTTAAGGATTTGAGCTTTTTTAATTGTGACTGAAAATTATATGGAAAGAAAATAATTTAGCTTCTTCTTTTACTCTCCGCCAACTCAATTAATAAATGTTGTTTTTAATATTTTATATTTTAAACGTCGACGTTAATGAGCGTATGCATCGTATTAATCCATGCTATCTAACATTAAATATAATTGATCTTAATTTAATATCTCTTTTGAGTCAAGTTAATTTATTTTTATTATCTTAACTTAATATATATATTAAGTTAATTTAATTTATTTTTAATATCTAAATTCTATTATGTTTAGAAATTAAATCTCGTGATTATCAAAATGTTTTGGACTTTTAATATTTAATATAAAAAAAATACTGTTTAAAAATTATGTAAATATTATTTGTATGTATTATATAACAAAAATAAATATATAATTTAATTTAATTTATTATTTGTATATATTTATATTTTTTATTTATTTATTTTTTTATATTATTATTATTAACCTATTTTATTATTCTCTTAAAGTATTCATTTTTTCTATAGCTATAAATTCCGAATCGCGAAAAAATTCTCACAGTTAACCTAACCCAATATCTATTTAATTTATAGGGTATGCACGCGATCTGTAATAACTAACAGCTAATTTAAATAAATGTAATAGACGAACAGGGTCGTTCTCTTTCCGGCATTTGAATGAAGCGCTCAGTCTCTACTCTCAGTCTCGCAATTTGCTTTTCTCTAGACCTCTCTCGCTGTAAATTTATATACATATATATATGATATATGTATATTTTATGTGTGTTTATTGTGTGACATTGTATAACCGGCCCCAGAAATCCACCTGCTGACAAATTGCACTTTGCTTAGCTGCTGTTGTTGTTGTTGTTGCTGTCTAAGTAGTTGCAGTCGTCGTCATCGTCTATAGCTGCTATATAGCGAAATAATGTCAGTGGGTCAGAGTCGATTTAGCATTTTGCGGCACTCTCTTGCCGTTGTTATTGTTGTTGTTGTTGTGTTTTGCTGTTGCTTTGGCTAAGGTTAGACTCAAGTGGGGAACAGCTGTTTTGTGTGTGCATAGAATACGGTCACACTGAATGCAAGCGACTCGCTAGTTTCGTAACTGGGCTAAGGCTATGTGAGCGGGGAAGTTGATTTTTGTTTTTGTTTTCTAGCTTATCAAACACAAATGGCAATTGTAGTTGCCAAGTGGTTCGTAGGCGTGCGTGTGTGTGTGCGTGTGGAGGCGTGGCACTTAGAATGTGTGAATTTATATGAATTTATGTATACAAATAAATGTTATTCAATTTTTTTTTATTTGATTTGAATCACAAAAAAAAAATTTAATTAAAATTTGCATTTTTTTATTGCTCAATAATTTAAACAATTAAATTTAATTAAAAAAATACTCATTTTGTTCACAGTCTTTTGGCTGTGTTTCAATGAAAACGCACTGCAAAAATCTTATTTATGAGTAAATGAAATTTATAAGCTAACCTTCAGAATAATTTTGTTGTTGTTGTCGTTGTTGTTGTTGTTGAGTTTGCTTCACTTGTTGTTGTCTCAGTGCAGTTCGCATTTTGTTTACAAGCCATAAAGGTGACGATGACTGAGTTAAATGTGCAAATTTATTTCGTATTCTGTTGTTTTCTTATTTATTTATTTATTATTATGATTTTTGATATTTCACAGATTATATTTTCCATGTGATTTCACTGCGTGCCTTTTGAGCATTTTCAATGGAAATTTTTATTGTCTTACTCACCTGCAAAGAGAAAGAGATAAAGCAAAGGTTATGAATAAGATAAATGCAGTTATATATTCAAGATGAAAGCGCTGAAAGTGCACAGCTGTTCATATTCAGGGTTTCTGGAGGCGATCTCATTTATTTTACGATCATTTTAAGTATAGCCAGTTTATCGGCTGACATACAAATTATAATGCAAAATGATGTATATTTATATATATAAACAACAAAGAAATATCTGACTATTTTCTATTCTATTTCCCATTCATTTCTTTTTTTTTTTTTTTAATTTTTCTTGTTTTCCTTTAGGCTTGCAGCTTTGAGAATCGCATAGAGCAGCGCTAATTTTATTGCACTACTTCATAAACAAATTCAAATTATGAACAGACGGCCTAGCCTTAGCTTTCATAACTGATTTCACTAAGCTTATGATCAATTTTTTATAGTTTCACATAAATAAATCAAATTTAAATACTAAAAAAAACTATAAGTTTTTAATTCACATTTTTTTATTACGCGACTAGACTGCATAGCCGTTGGCTATGAATTTATCTAAATCATGAATTGAGTTTACTTAGAATTAGTTAGATAGTTGTTGTCGTGTGCGATCAACTGCATAATACTCGCTCATGGTCAAAGATCAATTAAAGTTACTCAATTATTAACATTTCCCGAACTAATGGTCGTTGATATGTTTTTTAATAGCTAATAGTCTATAAGTGGGGGATTATTATTCGAGTATATATTGTCGCCTTTAATTTGCCTTAATGTTATATTATTTCAATTATTTGCCACACCCAAAATGGGCTCATTTTACAACTCTTGTTACACAAACAATTTATGAGGTAAGGGAAGGGTATTATCGTTAGCTTAAAGAAAAGGGCTTTACTTTTATTTAGAGAGAAAAAACTGACAGCAAGCTGAGCATTGTACAAAACCAATATACTCTTTTTACTTTGCTGACTGAGTATATAAAGCTTTTAATGAAGTCAATGCGAAACTAATTCGATATTAAAGGCTTGAGTAGTTGATTTTTGAAGAGCCTTCCACTTATTCAAATGGCATGTTTAATTAAGCCAGCTCCACTAAGAATAGTCAAGAAAATTAATACAATTTATGCGTTTCTATAAAAGATCTAAGCAAATAATGGTTATGTTTTATTAAATATTTTTAGTCAGTTTTAAAGGAATTAAAATATATTTGAAGTAATGTATAGAATCTATAATATAGTATGCATATATTATATATATTATTATATATGTATAATATTCCTTATTTTGCTTTTGTAAATGTAAGTTATTGGTGATCTAGCTCACATCTAATACACATTTGGATTATGTTTCCATTTGATATTTATAAAATGTATTATATTTTTACACTTCTATTATTATTCTTTTTTAATACAAAATTTATATTAAAATTGACAGGCCTTACTGGAGCATTAAAATATAATATCCTTCAGCTGTTTAGTGCTTCACATATTTCCATATTTATATTGCCTTTCCAACTAAATCCTTAACCATATCTACGTAGGCGTTCATTCTATTCTATTTTCCCATTTCATCGTGCCTATTCTCCATTTTGTTAGGTTAGGTTCAGTTCGGTTCGGTTTAGGGTTTTCTCTGCTCTGTCTGTGATTTCTCTACCGGATTACAATTGTTTACACACACGACTGCACATTGTGACAGTTTTGCAGAGTATTTTCTGTTTTATTTTGTGCTGTTGCCACGGCGTTTGCAATTGTTGTACCCCACGTTACACTTGGTCCTCGCATATATCCTTTTAAGCCCACACACACACACACATACAGATGTAATTGTGCGTCTTCATGTGTGCTACACTGCTGCCTGCCTTCCTCTTGGTTTTTTTTTTTTTGTTCAAAGTATAAGTTTACAACAAGCGGTTTGCATGTGCGCCGCTACAAGTGTGTGTGGGAGTGTATGTGTGTAGGTGTGCGTATGGCTGCCACTTTGTCTAACATTTCACTTTACATCCCCACCAAATACTCCCCACACGCCTGCTAGCCAAACGCAATTGCCCAGCATTTTGTATGCTTTTCACTTTACATTTTCCCAGTTACAATTTATATATATATTTCTCTTTCACTCTCTCTCTCTCTCTGTCTCTCTGCTGTTGTATTTTTCCAGACTTTTTTACTTCCAATTTTCCGCTCATGTGGCTTCCTGTTCGCCTGCTGGCTCTCTGTGCCTGTATTTGTGTTAGCTTATTGACCGATATGAGCTCGGGGTACTGCGGGAATTTCCTCCCATTATCAGTTGAGCTTGTATAAACTATTTGATTTATCCGATTTTCTTTTTCACAATGGCGATTCTTGTACTCGTTTTTCGTTTAGTTTCCGACAGCTGTTTGACTGGAACAGCAGCTGCCTGAGACAATCTAGCCATTAAATCAATATGCTGCTACTATAGATATTTTTTAATTCGTAGTTTCTAGTGTGTGCATGGAAATTTGTTTGTCAGTGTTGGAAAATGGCAATGTATGCGATAAGAAAAGTCTGAATATTGAAGCCAGAAATTTACGATTACGATTAATAGATTAATTTTTATACACACATATTAAAATTTGGTATATTACCCATTTCTCAATCTCAATTTTTGATCAATTATCTTATATTTGGCTCGATTTATGCCTTTATTTATATGATAAGCCTTTTTCAGCTAGATCATGAGCCAACGATCGCCGTAAACGGTAATCACAAGGGGCAATGCCTCTTCAATTTTCCTCACAACTCGCGCAACATATGGCCGACGTAGCGTCATTATCATTCCGGTTAATCGATTTATCATTATTTCTGACACATTGCATTTAATTTAAATGAAATATACATACTTAAAAGGGTTGCAGAGCAGCCTTCCCCTGACTATTATTTATTTGCCGTAGAGCTGGAGAAAACCCTACTTTGCTAGTGAAATATATAGGATCTGTCCTGTTTGTTGTCCACAGATGTATGACAATTGATAGGGAATGGCTTTATGATAATAAAAATTAATTTTAAAAAAATAAAAACATTTTAGAATAATATTATTAACCCATTAAAGGTCTGCTACCCCATAGCCAATTTAATTCTAAGCAGAGATTTATAGAATACTGCCCTATTATTGATATAGAATGGAAGATATATCCAAGGAGAAGATAGAGATTTTATTGTACATTGCACATTACATTATTATTATTATATATATAGACAAAGATACGATGTGTATTAATTACAGATGAAGATTATATATGAATATATATATATAATATATTCATATACTCAAAATGTAAAAACCAACTCTACATTTTGAATAAGTTACATATAATCTGCATCTGTAAGTCTCTCTTATATATACTTATGAGTGGGCTTGTTTCGAAAATGATTAAAGCACTATTACTACTTTCTCTAAACGAAATTTAACCATCCAAAATTGAAATAATATAGCTCCCTAATGCTTGATCCCATGTATTACCTATATTAATTATTATTATCTCTATCATTAAATCTTTCAGCAGCAACAAGTTCTACGCTTCGAGCTGCGAGCCTGCGACAGTCTCAAACGGCGCTGAGCATTTCCTCATGCACAACTTCCTCAGCTGCCCCCTTATCAGGCATATAGGCCCCTCTCCTAGCATATAGTTCTTGTCGCTCTATCCAATTGCTGTCGCCGCTGCTGCCGCTGCTGCTGCTGATGATGTATTTTTTTTTTTTTTGTCGTGCTTTGTGTTTGTTTATTTCTCATGCAAATTTAATTAAATGGACTTTTTCGCCCATTGCTTGTTTTGTGTTTGTAAGCTGAGCCGCTACTGTAGCAGCAACAGGGGCACAAACAACGTGCAGATGGGGGCGCGGGTGCGAAGGGGCGTTGGCAACTTAATTAAGTTGAGCCAGCCAACGCAGAATACAAACTTAACGAAGGGTCAGTCAATGGCGAAAACTAAAAGGGTTGACCATCTGAACTTCAACAACATGACAATACAATTTGAGCTCTAATTAATTGAATTATGATTGTTACAGTCGCTCTTATCTATGCTAGAGATCGTGTAAACAATTTTTGGACTTAATAGGCGAAATTTGTGGGATGTGTGAGCTGTGGCTGAATTTATTAAGATGGTTTGTTGATTGATTGATAGTGATTGATAGGCAAAACCTAATTGAATTCAAATTATTATTAGTATTAATTTAACAATAAATAAACCAAAATTAATGGCTGATTGATAATGACTGATGATTGAATCTAAACAGTAATCAATGTTGGCATTTCTACTAATTAATAATTTATGTAAGTTTGCAATTTATTGTGATTGATGGCTAATGATTGACAGGCAAAAACTTTATGCATTTTGTAAAGTTCTGAGTTTTGAACTATTTTTAGTTAAACACGCTATTCAAGTTCATTTTGCTCCAAAATCTATACTGTTGATTGTTGATTGATGATGATTGAGCAGCTATAAGTTACTTAGCACAACTATGTTTGGAAACCCCTTGTATAAATATGTACATATGTCAATCAATTGATGATGATTGATGGCTACAGATACAATTCCGTAAATGTATGTCTCAATATTAATATTTACATTGACTGTTGACTGATGATGATTGACAATCCAAAATGTTGGATTCGAGTATATTTTTAAGTAGTCGAGTATATGTTTAAGTATTACAGTTCTTGTTGTTGTTGTTTTTTCAGTTTTTCTTTTGATTACATCCGTCAATCTTTACTGAGATTGATTGATTGAATACGCTGTTCAAGCACACTGTGCCTTTGCGTTATTATATTTGAAGAATAATCTTTCAACTTGATTTTCAATCCCAAGTCGGAAGTGGAACACCCTGTTCGAACGCAATTCAGTTCGCATTAAAGCCTGATTGCCTATAAATGTTTTATCAAGCAATTTCCTAGTGCATTTGATTTCGCTTTACCTGAGCCATGGTTCACCTGTCTGGCTAAATGGAACACCCTGTTTACATACAGTGGAGCCTTTGGCCTGCTCGTCGACACGTCTGTCAATGGTAATTCGATATTATGCCGCTTTTAAATATTCTCTTTGCTCAGCTCTCCGCTATACGCTGTGTGGAGCTGCCAAATTAATTACAGAGCGCTGCACCAAACGGATGAACGGATTGACAGAGGGTACCGGCTGAGCGGGTTAGCTGAGGGCCGAGCCGGGTCCGGGGTTCGAGTACAAATAAACCAACAAACACGATGGCTGAGATTTTGTGCAGCACAAAAGCTAAAGCCCAGAGCTCATAGTAGGTTGCAGAGGCAAAGGAAGCAGCAGTGGCAGAGGCAGCAGCAGAGGCAGAGGCAGACGCTGAAGCAGCGGCAGAGGCGGCAACAACCAACGCCCTGTAGCCGGGTCCAAAAAAAAAAAGAAAAAAGGGCGAAGGCTGTAAACGGCAGCAGACGAGAGGAAGACGAAGCGGGAAGCAGCAGCGGGAGCAGGAGACGAGGCAACGAGACGGAAAGCAGCTTTAAAACGGGCTCCGGCATTTTCAAACTTGATTTGGCAAAACAGCGGCAAGTTCTCAATGTGTTCTACACTCTACATACACTCAAACAAACACACACACACATACAAAAATATATATGTTTGTATATTGTTGTGGGTTTGTAGGTCTCTACAAGTATTACGGTGTTCTGTGAAGGCTATCGTTGTTGTTGTTGTTGTTGTTGTTAGCTGTTGTCGGCATTCAGCTGCAGCCGCCCATTGTCTCAGTTAGCTTTTGTCTACGGCTCGCTCTTAAAGCCTGTCGATCACCAGGCGATGACAATGAAGGGAATTGTTGGGAAAAATAAAAGTACAACAACAACATAGAAGAAGGAAGGCAATGCAAATGATTAATAGCTGAAGTAAGCTGCGAAAATAACTTGTAGTAAATACATACATAAATATATTAAGTGGATTATCTTTACATAATTTATTAGGGCTCAACTTCATTAACTATTAAAAAGACCGAAGAACGTGAGAGAGAGAGAGAGAGAGAGAGAGAGAGAGAGAGAAAGAGAGAGAGGGAGAGAGAGCAGGACAGAGATCTTACGATAAGTCTAAATTGATCTATGTTTACTCTATAGGGTTATGGGCTCAGTTTATTGTACACATTCCAATTAAAATAAAATAAAAACAATTTTGCCCACAATTCGCACTTTATAATTTGCCTGTAATTTCCCAGTTCTCTCATTAAAATCACCAAGAATTTGAGCTGCATATTTACATAAATCACTTTTAATAATTATTTCCCAGCTGAGCGCTTTCATATTGGTATGGAAAAGCATAAACACGGTAAAAATCAGATCCACAATTTTAACGCATTACGGTAAATAGCTGTGTAATTTGCTCGAACGCTGTTAATCGCATTTGTGCTCAAAATTTACGAGTGAGCACCCACGCGACTCATCGTTCCCTCTCCCTCGCACTCGTGCTGCTTTACACCTAGCCATTGCCACAGTTGCTCATTACACACAAACGTCAAGCCGCCATCATAAATATTTTGAGTGCTTCTGCCTCTTCCTCCTCTGCTTCTTCTGCTCTGCTTGTGCTCAGCGCTCGCGGTGAGCGCAGCGAAAGCTCAGCTTTAGTGAAGCTCAGTTATTTTTGAGCGCATTCTTGCCCAGAGTTTCGCTCGTTTTTGTCTTCGGCTAGTTTTCGTTCTTTTGCAACGCAACGCAACGCAGCGCAACTTGAAATTAAACGCGCAGTAAATGACGCAATTTTATGCTTCGTTAAATACGCTGCTGATGGATTTTCGTATTCTTTGCACACGCTTTTGCCATGGCAATGGGAGAGTGCATTATATGGGCGAAGAGAGTGAGCAAAGCAAAAAAGTGCAAGCAACAACATTTTTGTTTTTGACAGGCGGCACTGCATTAATTACGCTTAGAGCTGGTCAATCATGCTTGATTTGGGGTAGCGCAGTGAAACGACAAAAGCTTTCGCTCTGCTTCGCACTATCTCGCTCTCGCTCTCGCGCTAGCCGGCTCTCTCTCTCTCTCTCTCTCTGTTTGTTTTGTGGTCCTACCCCAATGTAACGACAGTCAACGCATAATGCACCGGAGCAACATTGCCGCAGGGCAGCTGCAACTGCAGCACACACTCTAAAACAGAGTAAAAGACTTGCATAACAAATTCTTAATTGTGCAACAGAGTGCATGCACGCGCTCTCTCACTCACTCACTGTCTCTCTCTGTCACTCTTGCTCACTCTCTAGCTTTCTCTGCTGCTGCTGCTGCTGCTGTTCTCGCTTGTCTTGCTTAAACTTGTCCACTCGTTTCTTTGTGCTGCTGCTTCGCCCTGCAGCCATATTGCGGAAATATGTCAACGCTGTTGCTGCTGTTGTTGATGATGTTTGTATTGTTGTTGCTTTTGCCTCTGTTGTTTTGAAGTTGAAGTTTGCATCTTTTACCATTGGGTTAGGTGAGGTTATGTTCACACACATACATACACTAACACACGCATCGACATAAAAGCATGTCACGCATAGTGTAATTTCATGTGACGTAAATGCAAAAATATGTTAAAACTGACGCAGATTAAAAGCAGTTGCCGTTGCAGTTGCCGTTGCCGTTGCCGTTGCAATTCACATTCACTTTAACTGCCAGCCAGATGAAGTTTTGCTTTTTGAATCAGGGCTGTGCGAGCAAAAACTTTTCAAATGGGGTGAGTCGGTTTCCAGTCTTTTGAGATTGATGGGCTCAGTGTTGGAGAACTTTATAAATACCAGCAAGGGTAGCAAACTCAATGAAGCAACTGTCAAACAGCACAAAGACACAAATACATAGAGATTATCTATACATACACACACATACATACACACATACATGCATGCATGCGCATACCAAAGTCAATCGAGTGCACAATTGCTGGAGATTATGAAAAGGGTAAAAGATTTAAGTTGACGAAACTCAACGAAACTTGATGCAACTTAATGACCCCTAATGCAAATTTGAAACTGTACCAAATTAAACTTGACGACATCAAACTAAAAGCCAACGTAACTTAACGAGGCTTATGAAACCTTTTAATGGCGGCGAAAGAGAATAAGCGAAGCTAAATAAAACTTGACGAAACTGAACATTTCATGAGAACTTTAAATTGCAGACAATTTTTAAAACTGATTTCTGATTGCGATATGCGCGTTAAGTATTTAATAACTTAACGAAACTTAACGAAGGCAACATAGCCTACCTACTGCAATTATATATGTATATTGCAGCAAAGCTTGACGAAACTCAACGACAATTCATGATAGATTCAAATTGTTGCAAGTACTCAACTCTGTTGCATATCTAATAGCTCAACGAAAACAGTTCTGCAAGCTATAAAGTGGACATTACTTATAGAGTAAATGCTACAATTGCATTTGTTACACATTCACATATGATTTCTGTCAGCAAAACTTAACGAAGGCATACAAAACAAACACAAATGAGTACAATTTGCTAGCTAAATAGCATAAACACGGCAAAAACAATGAAAACCCCATATATAAATCAACAACTTAACGAAGCTTAACGAGTCAAACCACAAATTGTACCGATGCTCATCAATCTAAACGCAAAGCGACTGCCGAAAGCACAAACAGAAGCCACAGAAAATCGCTTGACAGCGCATAAAATTGAGTGAATGCGGTGTAAAATTTCCAACCGGCAATACAAGGTCTTAACGCCTAACGTCAAACGCCCTAAAACATTATGCAAATTGGCAACGAAACGAACGACTTAACTACATGTTAAACTTATCGCTGCCATCAAGTAACAGTTTGGCCAAATAATAAACTGGAGTAGCTAGCGACAAGCAAGACTGGGGCGTGAGAGCCTTGACATGGCTAAGGTGAGGGAGCCGGAGAATAACACACACACACACACACACACACACACACGCATATTTGCCGTTTGTTTCTCTGGGAACTAGCCAACGAATGGGAGCCGTAAACAAGTACGGGCAAAACAATAAAAGTAATAATAGCACGACTCTACGACTCTACGACTATACGACTATAGGCATTCTCATCAGTATGACCGACTGTCGAGTTCCCGGGCAACAATGAAAGCAACAAGAAAACAATCGTACATAATCGCGCACATGCATGCAAATTTGTCAACATTAATTCTCGTTCCGCCCACTAAACCTTCCGCCCTGCTGCCGAACGGCAAATATGCAGGTACAGTTATCATAATGTTGCAAAAGTAAACAAAACCAATTTGTCGCCATGTTCAATTTTGCAGTAAATTTATGCTGCACTGTAAGTTAAACAGTAAAAGTTAAACAAGTTGTTCAGTGTTGGAAGTTAATGAATAAATTATGATTTTCTTTCTTCTTTGGCACTTCAAAGAGTGCGACAAGAAAAATAAATAATTTAAAGAGTCTGATGACGGAAATATTATCTCATCAATATGGAGAAAATTCGATTATCAGCATAAAGTTGAGTTTAGAGGATATGTTAAAAAATCAAGGAGATTTACTTTAGTTATTTTCATGTGAATTTAGTATTTTAATTTTCGAAAACTTAACAACAAATATGAATAAAAATAACATATAAAAAATTTAAACAAATGATTTTAAGCTAAGCTCATTTTTTTCATTAAAATGAATTGTTTGAAATGATTCAGATTTAGATTTAGATTTAGCTTTTTCTTTTCGTTTTAAATCAAATTTATAAAATATACTTGTTATTCTAACTGTAAATATGTCATCCTTCTTTCTTTTTAAATAATAAATAAATAAACAAACAAACAAAAATTTATTTATTTGCCCAAGGCGAAGAGAGTAATTATTAATGATTAAATTCAAGGAACACAGAAATTGTTTTTAAAATAAATTCAGAAAATTGATAGACTAAAAAAATGTATTATGCTAAACTTACAACAGCTAAGAGTTTTCTTATATTGTGCAAACAATTTTAAACACAGGGCTTACTCTATTTAAAGATGTTGAAAGTAATTTCCTTTTCCAATGCAATTCAGTTTTAGATAGCCTGTGCAAATATTTGCGCACAAACAGTTTATACAGTATAAATTGCATAAAATTGTATTTAAAACAGCCCAAAGTCTTATCAAAAAAAAAAAAAAAAACCAAACAGGCCAAGAGAAGTAAAAGTCAAGTAAAGGTCTGAACTATTTATAAAAACAAATTCCAAGTGCTAATTTCGCTTGGAGCAAACAAACATTGAACGAACAAAACTGTACAAGTTTTTCTTTTTTTTTTTAAGTTTAGTGTTTACTTTCATATTTATGCATCATCACATACATATATATGTATGTTTATATATTTACATATATTTTGACAGGTTCGATGAACCCTGCAAAAAAATTATGTATTGGAAAAAAATGCTCTATGAGTAATAAACTGGGCCACAAATACGAGCAAAAAGTGCCTCATTCGCAAATATTTGCAGCTGAGGCGCACGCCAAAAAAAAAAAAAAAAGAAAAGAAAACTAAATATTTAAAGAAAAAATATTATAGGAGAAACATCGGGAGTGTATAACTGACAGATACTCCTTTCAAAGTGAGGCGAGGAAAGGTGTTAACTTAAAAAAAATAAATAAAATAAATAATAATAAATTATTTTTTTTTTTTATATTAATAATTAATTAAAGTATGTCAATTTGAATTATCTCACATTTAGTTCAATCATAATGAAGTTATTTCATTATTCAATACAGTTTTTTTATTATAATAATATAACTATATAAAAAATCAAATATATATAAAAATATAAAACATATTAACTACATATAAGAGCAAAATACATATAAGAAAAATAATTTCAAATCTTTTCAATATCAAATAAAAATTTTCATATTTAATGAATTTGTTTAATTTACAAAAATATATTGGCTGAGTATATAAGAAAGCAAAGGCTTTCTCATCAGAATTTTTAAATAAGAACAAGAACTTGCAGTTGGGTATTACTGATAGTATTACTATTTGTAATATTATTGCTTATCTAGCTAATAGTATTACTGATATAATAGTCATTCATTCGAAATTTCAACTGATTTCGGAAAATGTATTTTAGATGCATATGTATTTCAAGTTAGCTTAGATATCAGCAAATGGATAGAGGGCTATTGCACAAGGCCAATAAACTTATTTCACTTTCGTGAGTGAGTATAAAAAATATGTCGAATGTCAGAAATAAGTGAACCAAATGAAATCAGGAAATTCGCAACGGTTTTATTTTCGACAAACATAAAGAGAAATGTATTTGTTTATGGGGCTTTAAAGCTGTCTTACGACTTTGAGCCAAATATGCAAAATTATTTTGATTCCACTCAAATATACTTGGATATATATGCATTTACATATATACTGAATAAAAATTCAAGTGATAAATTGTTTTGATTGAAGTGCTTGAAGGAATGCGCGACTCCGTTTGGTCTAGTTGACTGTCTTTATTTTTTGTGTTCTTTTGTGGCCAGCGCATTGGGTAATTAAATTTTTGTGGCTCATAAAATGTCTGCGGTTAGCGGGAAATGCCTTATGCTAGAATTTCATTTTTCTTCTTCTTCCCCGCTCTGTTTATTTTTTTTCGGTATACAAGTGAATTGCATTTCAGCTCCCTGACTAAATGGACCATAAAAATGCTGTTGCTGCAAACAACATCGTAATAGGCGTGAGCGAGAGAGAAATAGAGAGTGACCGAAAGAGAGCGCAAATAGCTTCATAAAAAATGCGGAGCTGCGAAAGGGGAAACGAAGCTGATGAAAGTGCTTTAAATTTAAATGGAATTGCATTGGATGATTAAATGCGGCTAAAAGTAATCTAGCCTTTTTTACACATAATAAGCAGCTTGGAAAAAGATTTTGAAGCCATAAAAGCCAAAGTTAGAGGCATAGGTATTTTGTTAATTAATTCCCAAATTAATTGGATCTCAATAAAATGCTGGAAAAGCTAAGGTAAAACAATTGAATCTTGCTGTCAATTAAGTCTGTATCTAGGAAAAAGTACATTCAAGTTAAGCTTTATTATGTTTGGATAATTGTATTTAAAGCTTCTGAAAACTAAAGGCTCAATTAGGTGATGAAGAAGGAGAAAAAAGCTGTCTAGCCGTTGCATTCTCTTTAAGTTTTTGATTGGAGGTACAAAAAGGAATACAAAATTTTATTTCAATTTTATATTGATACTTTTGCTGTAAGATATATATTAAAATCAATTGATTATCTTATCTGTCGACTTTTCGAGGTAATTGGATTAAGGGCAATTTCATTTAATTACTACATTAACGTTTGTTTAACTCTAGAAGATGACTAGATTGGTAAAAAGCCAAGTAATTCACTTTTAGAATGTCTATAGTACTACAGTTCATTGGATACGCTCACTAGGGGTAGTGAGAAATTTTGAAATGTATGCAGATAAATATTTTAAGTTTGGAATGTATACACGAGTATAAATAGCTAAATAGCTCTCATCTTAAAATTCAATTAATGTAGCTCTAAGTATCATACATTATCATGTCCAATCTATTCTTTCGCATATTAAGAGAGATGATGGCAAAGAGATGGATATCTAGATGCTCATGGAATTTTCCCATCGAGCAAATACGATTAAGCTCAACACACTAAAATGCTGCTGCTGATGCTGCTGCTGCTGTGGCTGTGGCTGTTAATGTTGGAGCCTCTCCTATCCAAGCAATAGAAGCCAAATAAAACAGATTAATCTGCTGTGTAAATATGCCTCACGTCTGTCACCCACACAGATTTCGTGGTTGACCCGCACAATGAGGGCTCCCCCCGGTTCCGGCAGCGACCCGAACTCGACTTACTGCAGATATATTACAGCAAATAATTTCTAAATGCTTGTCCAGCTTGTCCGACACCAAAAAGCCCTAAGCCCCACCGAAAAGACACCGAAAGAAAAAAAAAAATAATAATAATAGTAATGTGGGCAATTGTCGTCGCTTTTGGACCGCAATTAATTTTCATTACGAGGCAATAAGCAAAATTAAACTCGAATCAAGCAGCACCCAAAAAACATGCTCGCAGATTGGGAGAGCAAGTTATAGTAGATGGCAGGCAGGACATGTAGGATGGCCGGACTTGTGGATGAAACGTGTTGACATGGGCAATTTATAAGAGTTTTGCCTCTGATTTGTATTGTCCCCAAGTTGACAAGAAACGATAAAATGATAAAAAGAAAGCAAAAAGTTCAACAAACAATTGACCCTAAGGTCAAATGACGAAAAACTTACAAAACGTATCAGAGAGCCTGGGATGAGCTGGTTGAGAAGTTTTCTTTGGTTTTGCTTACCTGCAAAGAGAATGAAGAGGATAATGTGAGAATTAGTTTAGTTGTAAATTGTTGAAATATTCATAGTTTATTATACAAATTATTATTATTACAAAAAATTATTTAGTATAATATTAAAGGTACATATATATTATTTTAAAATATGTATTTCTATAAAAGTTTTAAATATTTTGTATATTTCATAATAGAAATTTATATTTTATTTGTTAAAAATTAAAGAAAATTTTGATAAATTTCTGTGACTAAAATGTTTTTTTAGTAATAAGCATTTAATAAAACGCATAAAAGAAAAAACAATTTTTTTAAATACTTCAAATTATTATTAAATTTTTTTTTTTAATATAAAAAAGGTTTTTTTTCTATCTACAAAATTTAAGAGTCCTTGAATCAATAATTAAATTTATAAATAATAGAAAAAAAATTAGTTTTAATATGTATAATTTTTAGTATAAATAAACTATTAAAAAATTTTATTTTTCCAATATTTTTTCAATTTTCTTGTATCATATACACTTTGCATTTAAATGTTTTATTTTTGGCTATTTTGCAAGACTTTTGCTGACTAATAACATTAATATTTGACAACTTGTTATTTAAAATTAGCGATGCCTTCAATGCTTGCAATGTTATTTCGATCAATAAAAAATATCTATGCATACATAAAAAAAATAAAAATTATGTATTTCTACACGCGTCTCACCCTCAATAGAAATACAGTCCATTTGTTAGAGGCCAAACGCATAGATGAGTTATCGAAAGAGAGAGGGAGAGAGAGGGAGAGAGAGAGAGAGAGACAGAATGCTTGAAGGCTCACTCACATATGAATGTGATGAGTGTGTCTATGCAAACAGTCAGACCATCAAACGGCACTGTTTTGCCCATGAAGTGGGTGGAGATTTATTCAAGTTGATTTTCAATGATTTATTTTTGGCAATCAGCTAGTTTTTGTCTTCTCATTTCAATAATGTTTGAGCGGAAGGCATTTGAACAAAACTTGTTGAGTGTTGGTGCAGCAAGGCGCATCAAAGCTTGTACTCTGAGTGGAACTCAGTCGAATTCAACGCAGCGTATGAGTAATGAGGTTTTTTCAGCTTTGCTTTATTTTGTTATACCCTAATGTAATTGAAATCGGGGTATATTACTTTGAGCACACCACATATTCTTGATTATGGCATTTTGATATGTATACCTCTCGCATTCAATTTCTTTTATCGATAATAATCGATAATTTGATTTCTTTTTTAAAGCATATATTGAAACTAGAGATTTAAGATTTACTGTGAAGATCCTTTTTATATATACATAAAATATGTGGTTTTTAGACTTTAAAGCCCACGTCCCCTTCACCATAAGAGACCTATTTCAAATACTAAAGACTTGTGCTTTAGCAAATAAATAAATTAAAATGATGCAGATAATTCACCACGAAGATGATTTATTAAACAATAATATCATACTGGAATATCAGGTCCTCAAAGGGTGCAGGGTATTTCCTACTCGAGCAATCTGGACTAGAACAGTCTCACTTGTTTATTTTTTATGTATTAAAAGCCAAAGCAAAAAAAGAAAACATTCAATTTGATTTCAAACAATTTAAAAATAGATTTCTTTTGGTTTGTTGTCCGTTGTCTTTGAATGTGTTTGAGTTTCTTTTTCTTTCTTTCTATTTTTGATTGTTTGCTCTTTTCAGGGTTAAGTAGCTGTGAGCTAATCGAGCGTATGTCTGTTTCTCTGTGTGTGAATTAAGAGAGAGTTGCGTGTATTGTTCGTTTTGTTGCCTCTGCATGTTCGTAGATAAGCGAATTGCTTGATAGAGTATCGCTATCAACAAGTAATTACATGTTGAAACATAAATCTAATTGGAAATAGAAATTGATTAAGTTTAGGTAATACGTTGTGAAGCATTTGCATTAAATAAATAACTCATTTAATTAATAATACAGACATTTCTTTTAGTTTTAGTTTTGAATAGGTATTATTATTTTGGCTTAAAGTTTTAAAGAAGATAAAAATGCCAGTTTTAATATAAAATAAAATTTTTCCTAGTTTTTCGTAGCAAATAAATATATATGTGTACAGAATATTTATGTAGTTAATTGAAATCTATTTTAATTAATAAATTTTTTATTTTTATTCTATTTTATTTTATTTTACTTTTTGCTCTTCATTTTATTTTTGGTTATTTTATTTTATTATTTATATTTATTTTATTTTTTTATTTTTCATTTTATTTTTCTTTATTTTTATTTATTTTTTTTTTACTTGTTTTTTTTTTATTTATTTTTGGTTTTTTATTTTATTATTTATAATTATTTTTAATTTTTTTTTAATTTAATTTTTTTATTTTTATTTATTTATTTTTTTTTTTTTTGTATTTTATTTTATTTATTTATTTTATTTTATTTTACTTTCTTTAGTTTTAACGTACTGACATCGTACAGACAATTATGAAAACCGATGATACCAACAGTTGTTACGACATAAATATATGTATATCATTATCCAATTTATTATGAATTTATGAACATTCCCTTCAGCCATCAATTGTCTTTCACTTCCACATTGCCAAAGACACACAAACTAAAAAAAAAAAAAAAAAAAAAACTAAAAGAGTAGTGTAGGCGCAACAAGAGTCGACTGCCGCCTAATATTGATCGCAATTGGCAAACCCAGCCCAAAAAAAGTATATATATATATATATAAGAAACCCACTGCCTTAAGTACACACTTGACAGAGTCTCGGCCAGCAAATCGAAGTTCGAGTCCAGAGCGTACAGAAAATGATGTGGTCATAATTAAAGCCATCGAACAGGAACTCAAGAAAAGCCATTGACGTGGGCCCAAACACAATGCGAGGGCAACAAAATTAAATAAAAAATAAAAAGAAAAAGAAAAAAAAAACAACAATAATAATAACAAAGTAAAGTAAAGTAAAGTAACCAACTGTATGTAGGCAGCGTGCCCAGCTGAACTAAACCAGTCCAAGTCCGTTTCGACGTCTTTTTTTTTTTTTTTTTGTTGGCTTTTGTGTACTCGCATATTTCCTCGCTCTGTGGCTGACGTCAGCGCGTAAATATAACTATTTATTATACACAATATACATACATATATAAAGGGCGCGGAGGGAAGTGTTCTGGCTTGTTTTCGACATTTATATTTTGCTGGGTGCGAACGAACGAACGAACGAACGAACAAGACAGCCGCATTTGACCAAATGTCAAAATATTGTTTTATTTGGAGCGCCACGCACTGAAATTGACTTTTGTGGCGCACACTTCATTAAGTAGCCGACCCGTACCACGATCCCCCAATACCCAAACCACAATCCCCAATCCCCATCATGCTGCTGCTGCTGCTGCTGCTGCTGCCGTTGACACGGGTTCAGTGAACCGCACAGGACATTAACTTCTTACAGCTAAACACATTTATCGCTAGTCTAATTCATGCGCTTATCTAATCAAGGGCATCGAACGGCTCAACACGTGCCCGTGACTCAGATATAGCTCAATCTTTTCGATTGGCAGTCACACCTGACTGATATGGCCAATAGGGAAGCGAATAGCTGGATCCACATATTATATACATATATACATACATATATCTATCTATATTTATTAGGCAATCATTCAATGGCTTTCAAACTGTCAATCAGTTTCAATAAGCAGTTACTTTTCTTATTATTATCGCTAATTTGATTGCATGACACGACACGTTTTCTGCATGCCGCATCAAACAAGCAATTTTCTATAATATATAAATTTATTTATATATGTATATGTATATGTATATATGTATATATGTGACCCAAGTCAAGCGAAACCGTTAAGCACATTAGCTTAAATAAATTGCGCTGTGACCAAGCTCAATTTTGATTGGAATTGTATTTTATTTTATTTTTATTTAATTATTTATTTTTTTCTTGAAAAAAAAAAAGATTATGAAAAAAAAGATGTTTAAATTTTTAATAATTCTTGCAAATTTAAATTGAACTATTTATTTAATCTTTTAATGAGATTTTACTATTATATTAAATTTTTTATATTTTAATTTTTATTATATATTTTCTTCTCATTATCTTTTATAGTCTATTATATTCTGTGTGTGACGCATTTTCAAGTCTTTTGTTTTACATATTAATTTAAATAATCTTTATTATATCTTACCTAGCATTAAATGAAATTAAAAATTTAATTTGAAATAATTTCCAATATATACAATATATATTATTTAAAAAAAAAATTATATATATATTTAAAGTTTCTACATTTAGCTACATCTGTGAAATATATTTTAAATATATTTATATATCATGTAACTTTTTTAAATATATTTATATATCACTTAGCTACATTAAAATTACCCAAAAATATATTCCATATTATAAATCATTCACATTGTATTCAACTGTACACATATATCACATATTTCATTTCATTCACACAGTTCAGCTGATGTTCCAAAATTCCATCTAGCCTAGATCTAATCACTCAGCACTGGGACAGCAACTCCTACGCAAAACGAGGCTCATTTGTCGCCTATTTAGAGCGCTTTTCTCGGGCACAATAAATCAACGCCTAGACACATACACACACATGCACTCGCACAGTATTAATTCAGTTCATATGAGCTACACCGTCTCCTGCCCGGCCACACATCCTGTCATTCATATCCATTGTCTACGCTCCTCTGGTATTTCGACTGCTTTACTCTGATTTCTATTTGGTTACGTGGTAATTTAATAAATTGTTCATTTATTACTTACATGTGCGCGAACACGAGACGTCCTTACAAATATGCCCCATCTCTTACATTCTATGTCGCTCTCGCTCCCGCTCTCTCTCTCTCTCACTCACAGTCTGTTGCTTTTCATTTCTTTCTCTACAATTGTTCTCCTCAATTGTTTCGCTTCGTTTTATTTGATATTTTTTGTTTGGCCATACTCGTATCCTTTATCCCTTGGCCTTTACTGTACAGTCAACATTCTCTGCGGCGCTATTGTGTAATTATTATGGCGCGTGTTCCTTAATTTACATTACAGCAAACAGTGGCGCACGTGTAACCCAATTGCCTCTGTAAATTGGGCAAATTATAAGCTGGATTTACGGGAAGAATTACCCTACTTATTGCGGGAATAGCCTTGATTTGAATAAGTTTCATGTCTGAGATAAGGACCTGAATTGGCTTTAACATATACTTGATTGAAGCATTAAAAATACTTATATTGTTTATATATTATATATATTATTTATATATATTTTTTGGTATATGGTATATTTTTTATTTGTATTTTTCCTATAAACTTTGCATATATTTATAAATTGTGATTTTTATTATCAATAATTTAATGTCTGTTTATTTATTTATCTTTCCCATTTTTTTTTTTTTCAACCCTTTCAAACAACGAAAGAATAATAAACTCCCACGCTTTTATAGATGCTTCCATTTGCTTCTGTTATTTTCCATAATTCATCGTCAAAACATTTATTTTTAATGCTGAAAATGATGTGGCAACGCCTACGCTTAGCCCTTTGCCAACATTCAAACACACACTCACACACACACACTCATAAACGCACAGCTTAGCATAGCTGAATATACGTAAGAGACGTATGGAGACGTAAGCGACGCAAGCGACGTAAGAGGCGCGAGATAAAAAGTCTGAGCGAACCAATTCAATAAATCAGCAGCGGCAATTGTATCAGTGTGTGCGTGAGCGTGCGTGCGTATGCGTGTGTGTGGGCTTCCAGAGTTCGTTGCCAGCTTTTAGGCGCTTTTTTGTTGGTCTGCGGTTGTAGTAGTTGTATTTCCATAAATTTCGAGAACTATTGATGCCGTTTGTTATCGCTTTTTAAGAGTGACCAACACAGACGCGGTCAATGCACTCCTGTCCTTCGCTGTCTTCCTTTTCGAGTGTTTTGCGCCGTTGTTTGCGACTTTGCATTGTTGTTGTATTAATATTAACCCACTTCAGCAGCCTCGCATACGCATTCTATTTGCATACATTTGCCATGCACACACCCACACACACTCACACACAAACACAGCGAGAGACAGCGTACAGAGCCTCCTATATACATCTTAACTCCCTCATAAAAGCTGTTGAGCTCACTCGCACCCACTTGCTGCTCACTTGCGCTCTCCCTTTTGCTCGGCTCGTTTCGAAAAGTGCGTTGAAAGCTTTGCGCGTTGTTGTTTTTGCATTTGTTTCATTTGTTCTTATTATTTTGTTGTATTATATATATATTTTTTTTTCCTTTACGTCTTTTCTGCTTTGCGTCGCATCGCTAGCTGTTGTTGTTGCTGTCGTTGGCGTCGTCGTCGACGTCGCGACGCGTCTTACGTATGCATTGCCGCTGGCGTCGCTGTTGACGTTGGCGTTGACTTTAGCGCTGGCGTCGCTGTTGCCGTTTTGTATCTTGATTTTGGTTTTAACGGTGAATGAACTCAGGACCTGCGGACGTTCAACCGTCAAAAAGCGCTTTTTCGATTTGTTGCTTGCTCTTTTGCTTGTCGCATTTGTTATTGCTATTTGCTACTGTTCTTATATTTGCCGCTTATATTCTTTTCGCAGCAGTTGTTGCTATTGTTGCTGTTGTTGCTGCCGCTGCTGTCCTTTGTTTTCGCCGCATGCGTAACACATTTTCATCCGTTGCTGGTTTCTGTCGGTTCTTTTTATTTGTTCATTTTTTTTTTTTTTTTTTGCTTTTTCGCAATGTTTTAACTGTTATTTTGTGCTCGCTTTACGCTCAAAGCGAAAAATTGCAAATTAATTTATATTTTTTTACTGCTACCGTTTTGTCATCTTCTATTCTTAGCTTCGTTTCGGTGTCTTAGAATTTGCCAAATGATATATGACAAATGGAATAAAATGATAAAAAGCTATCTAGAATGTATATTTAAATGAGATTAGGCAAAGTGAGAGAGAAAGTGGGTGGAACTCTAGCTGTAGCTGTAGCAAACAAAATATTGAGGCAAGCTAACAGAACTTTACTAATCCACACAGACTAAACAAAGTTTCACTCTTGAGAGTAAGCTAAACTTGTTCAATCAACGTTTTTATGCCGCAACGCATCAATCAACCCAACCACCCAACCACCCAACTACCTTAGGTAAGCACCCAAACGGCCACCCACTCATACGACAATTATCATTCAGGGTACAAAAAACTTGCCAGCTATAAAAATTCAAGTTCAACGAATTCTACGCGTTGGGTAAATAACCTGAACTCGGGCAATGCAGTCAGCGTTGGCGTCGACAGCGACGCAAGCGCCAGCGACAACACCCAAAAAAAAATACAACAACAACAGCAACAAAATCCACATGACATCCTCCAAAAGTGTAGCGCTGAAAAGAAGAAGAAGAAGCACAAATTGCACACCCAAAGCGTGACGCGAAAGAGCGAGCCTACACAGAAGAGAGACAGAGTGAGAGAGAGAGAGCGAGCGCAAGGAGAGTCAGAGAGCGCGCTCGGCAG
Source organism: Drosophila navojoa (assembly GCF_054131105.1). Lineage (NCBI taxonomy): Eukaryota > Metazoa > Arthropoda > Insecta > Diptera > Drosophilidae > Drosophila > Drosophila navojoa. Next base: position 11,245,864 of record NC_142891.1, on the reverse strand, counting down.
CAGAGACAACCTTGAACTTGAAGCCGCGGCATTGCCAAAAAGGAAAGGCGTAAAAAAAAAAAAACAGTTTCGCTCAAGACTCGAGAAGATGTTTGTTTTTTTTTTTTTTTTTTTTTTGTTCCTATGTTGACGCCTACCTTTTGTGCGACCGTTTTCTAGCGCCGCAACTTATGCAAAGTTTTCGCCGCAAAAGAGAGAGTGGGAGAAGGATAGAGAGTGAGATGTTGTTGTTGTTGTTTTTTTTTTTACAAATTACGCACGTACTTGAGTCATTTGGTAATGGCGAATATTACATGGCAATTGAACTGAGCAGCTGAGCGACACGTTTCAACACGTTGCACACACACACACACAAACTGACTTTCTAATATATATATGTATATGTATGTACATGTATATATATACATGCATATATTATGGATGTATTAGTCGCAGACATTTATATTTAAATTTATATCGAGTTTAGTCTGCCTGAGGGCGCCACAGCTGTGCCCGAACTTTAAAGGGAACGTGCCCCATAAAGCTTTTTGCCTCGCGAAAGCTAACTCATTTTTACGGATATACGGCTCATATTTTATGAACCATCCACTCAATATAGAGCAAGCAAGAAGTGCAAGAAAAATTACTTTACGAATAATTATTGTAGAAAATGGATTTTGCGAAGAACATGTTAAATTATTTATGGGAAATGCAAATGTAGGATTCATAAAGTGCATTTCATTGGGATTTCGGAGTGGAGGAGCTTGAATTTTTACAGTTAATTTATGATTGACTAATTTACAATATATATGTTGTATGATGCTGAAATGTTCCAGAATATTTGAGCAAAAATCCTGATACTTAGCACCCTCATCCCCAGTTCCACAGAAAGGTCTATGAATTATTTGCCCACTCTTTGAAGCATATCAAATCGAAAAACATTGAATAAATTTTGTTCCCTTAGAACGCGTTCCACGAATTTCCTCACATTCTTAAAAATACTTTCAATTCAAACTCAAAACTCCATTAATTTCGGTCACACTTCAAAGCCCAAAAGCAGCCAAACTCCATCTAAATTCAGGCTCAATTATAATCTTATTTATAAGCATAAATATTTGAATTTTATTTTGGGGCCGTTATAGCCTTGTATCTATATTTTAATATACCTATATGTATTAGTTAGTTAGTTAGTTAGTTAGTTAGTCTGACGGTATCTGCAAGTCATTTCCGCTCCGGCGCAAAGCTGCTTTAAAATTAATGCAACAACTTGGCCACATCAGCTTAACGGTGCCCAGCGGCTGGTTGGCAACACCTTCGATGTTGTTAATGTGTGAGTGTGAGTGTGATGCACAGCTAGACGATATCCATGCACACTTATGGCATACATTTTAGCAACATTAATTAGTTTTGCTAATTACAGGCGAATATGAGCAGCGCCAGCTTAGCCGCTGTTAAAGCCAACTGACAGTCAGGTGGCCCATATATGTACATACATATGTATGTATAGGTATTTACATGTGTATATTGTAGGCTCATATCATTATGGCAATGGCACTGTTAATAGGACAAACTGTATTTGCATTATTATTGTCGACGCCAAGATTTGCAGTTAATTCAAGTAAAAAGCGCTGCGACTTGAGCTGTAGATGGCTAATTATGATAATATGGCTAATGATGATTGTGGCTTACTGTTACCGCTAGTCAAATGACAGTCACAGCTCTATGCTGTTACACTATATATATGTATGTGTGATTGTGTGTGTGTGGGGAATAGGGAAAATTATATGAAAACTGGTTTTCTAATGACCTGTCAAACTGTACCTCAAGTGGTATAATGCTGACAGTTAATATAGACGCTCAACTGTCAGTTGACATAGTCAGACTGAGAGATATGATGAGGGGGAGAGGGGGACAGAGAGACAGAGAAAGAGAGAGGAGAAACAAAAATAACAAATAGAGCGACAGGCAGGGGAAGATGAGGAAAATAGAGACAAAGTAAGAAATAGCGAGAGAGACGACAAAAATGAAAGAAACAGAGATACAGAAAGAGAGGTACAATAAGAGAAAGAGAAAACGAGATTGAAAAAGAGAAAGAGAAACAAAGAGAAAGAGAGAAAAAGACAGAACAGAATGTGAGAAAGAGAAGAAAGGGAAGAGAAAAATTGAAAGGAGAGAAACCGAGACAAAGAGAGAGAGAAACCTATATAAAGAGATAAACTAAGAAATTGGGACAGAGAGGGAAAGCGAGACAGAATGAACGAGCCACGGTATAAGATGGAGAAAGATAGAATGCAAGAGAGAAAAAGGTAGAAAAAGAAGAGAAAGAGAGGGAGACAGCTAGTAATATAGACACACAGAGAAAGAGAGAGAGAAAGAACTGACAGAGGTAATTATATGAACATATACCTAAATAATAATATGATCTATTAGCTAGGCAACAATCTTATCTTTATATCAACTATATATATTTATCGGCTATTTAGTTGGGGCTCAATAATAATGAATGGTTAAAAAGGCTGCATAAGTTTGCTTTCTATTAATTCATATTACATCACTTTCTTCTATCGAAAAAGAAAAAGCGTATATCTAAAATAAATATTATTAAATAATATTATATAAGCATACACATACATATAAGCATTAAATGTTGATATGTAAAAATAAAATATCAATCATCTTAAAACTCTTGTTATATTTCATAGAAATAGAGAAAAATAAGAAATAAGTTGGACTCATCAAAATCCGTAACACTTTGCTCAATTTCCGACTGCATTCTCATTTAAGCTAACTCCTAAAATCCCATCATATTTAACTTTAATTTCAGTGCAAATGTCTCAGCTGTCAACTTTGCTGTCAATTGTAGCAGGCAATTTTGAGGAAGGACATGGATAAACATGCTCCATCATAATAAGGATGAAATGTATGCGAACACAATCAAGACAGTCAAAAAACTAAATGTTAATTTCATTTTCTGACATGACATGACAGGGACAACAGCAAAGAGTGAGCAAGAGAGAGAGAGATGAAGTGTTTGACAGTCAGTTTGTCAGTTAGTTAGTTGGTCTGTCGAGCGATTGGAGCCCTCAGCTTTCAGACTTGATGAACGCGCTGCATATAAACTTGGTCAAGTCAAGCGTGCTTTAGCTTTAGCTGCGTCTAACGGTAAATGAAAATACTTATGAGCAGCAGCAGGAGAAACCAAAAAAAAAATGTACCGTAAGAGCAGCCAAGGCAGCCAGAGCAGCAGCACCAACAACAACAGCCAAGTTGCAGTTGCTAAGTGGGCGCGACGCCGACGATGTTGTTACTGCCTTGTTCAACAAGGCTAAAAGCAGCAGCAGCAACAACAACTTTTGTTGCATTCCTGACCTACTCTGGCAGCTTGAAGCGAGACAGCGGGCCGGTCTGGTCAGGCGCAGGGTCGGCGCGGCCTGACAGACAGGTGGGGCCCATACGTGCCACATAACCGGGCGTCATTGGCTAAAGGATATGGCAACAACAGCAACAAGCAACAAAACAAAACAAAAATTGTATACACATACACACACACACACATAGATATAAAACTTTGGCTCGCTGCTTGCCTCCAAAAGTAGTTAAACTTCAAAGCCGACATGGGCAACACCAACAACAACAACAACGACTCCCAGCGAGCCATGTCAAAAACAAGTTTTCACTACTTTTGCCTATTTCACAACAACAATAACAACAACAACACCAAACAGCAAAACGCACGAATAACAACAATGAAGGAGCTTCTCTATTTGGTAAGCCGAAGAGCAAATGCACTTTAAAAGACATGAGTTTTCATATGAATATATAGGTAAAGCATCTCTATTGTGGTAAACCAATTTGATAGTATTTAAGATATATTCTATGTATTCTATCTACTCTAATACACAAATTTTTGAAGCTAACTAAGTAACTCTTTAAGAGCATTGAATAAGCCAAGTTAATGTACAACAAAGCAAAAACAACAACCACAGCAGCAATGCATTTGGTTGTTGTTGCGGATCGGGCGGCTACATTGGGGATGAGAGATGATGACGTGAGCACAGTGGAATGTGACATATACTTTTTAATAATCTTATATTTTAATAAAATTATTACAAAAACTGAAAATAATTTAATAAAATATTGAAAATAGTTTAATTCTATTATATTCTATTTTTCTTATATTTATTATATATACATATACTTTTGAATATTATATTTTAATAAAATGATTATAAAAACATAAAATGAGTTGATAAATATATTTAAAATAATTTAATTCTATTATATTCTCTTTTTCCTATATTTATTATATATATTCACATACATTTTCAAAGTATTATATTTTAATAAAATTTAACAAAAACTGAAAATAATTTGATAAATATATGTAAAATAATTTAATTGTATTATATTCGGTTTTCTTATATTTATTATATACAATTTATACATACATATACTGCTGAATAATATTATTTTTTAATACAATTATTGTAAAAACTTTAAGTAATTTGATCAGTAAATGTTATTTATTAAAAAAAAATTTTTAATGTATTATATTCCTATATTTATTAAACCTATTTATTTTGCTGTTAGTTTTTAAAACCTTATGCTTTACAATAATGTCATAAAAAGAAATATGTGTAGTTGAGTAATTGAGTAATTAATCAATAATAAATATTTTCCTCTATATTTCATTATATTTTTCATATATTTATTAAGCGTCTAAATTTCGCTGCTAATATCTAAAACACTTGCGCTGCCTGTGGGGCCTTCATTCTTGTGTTAGTGCTGCTATTTGTGTATTATTCAGGCACTAAAAAAGCACAGTAGTGATTTTATTTATTTGAGTTAAGATCATAAGATTAAATAATAAGAGCTGTACATAAATATTTTTTTTTTTACATATACATAAAAAATATTAAAAAAAAGTTCCTAACATTTTATCATATTATTATTTATTTATTTATTTTTGATTTTCATTTATTGCACTTAAACATTTTGTTTCTAATATATTCAGCATTCGCCCCACTGTAACTGCGCTACTCGTGTGGTTGAGTGCCTGCACGCTTTTATTTTTGTTGCTGCTATTTTATTTTTTTTATTTATTTATTTTTTTTTTTTTTTTGCAGCCGCAGTTTTACTTGCAGGCCTCTAATCCAGTTTTGTGAAGCGTTATTTTTTTTATTTTTTATTTTTTTCATTGCCTATGTTTTCCAATAAGCCGCCTCTTTCCAACCAGAGCTTGTTCGCCCTCTCCCTCTCCCTCTCCCACTCGCACTAGCCTGCTCTGCTGCTCGCTGTCTTTGCATTTCTCTTGTTTGCCGCATGCAGCTTGAACGAGTTTACAGCTAGTTGGCAACAACAGCATTACAACACGTTACAAGTGCACAGCCAACGCCGATGGTCACGTTGCAATGTTAGACATACTTTTTTTTTATTTCATTTTTTTTTTTCGCTTCTCTTTTTTGCTCTTTCTCTTCGCTCTCGCCGCGAACTTCACGCGCCTAGCAGACCCATAATTTGTTTTACACAGTTATTTTTGGTCTTCGACTAGCTGCGAGCTGTGTGTGTGTGTGATTGTGTGTGTGTGCTGAGTATTACCGCACAGTCTCGCCCCTCTGTGACTGGCTGCCTGACTGCCTGACTGCATTTGCCGTTAGATGATGACGCTGAGCGTCGACGTCGACTGCGAAAGCTTGTCGTGCTTTTGATTGTATTTGTTTCAGAGTTTATATATGTACGTGTGTATGTGTGCGTGTGCATTTCGTGTCTGTGTGCCAATGTCGTTTATAATGAAGTTTCCTGCCGATAAACTTCAACTCCAAAAGCTGGTCAACTTGCAGCTGTGCTATTGCGTGTACACGAGTGTGTGTGTGCGTGTGTGTGTGTGTGTGTGCATGAGAGAGTTGGCCAAAGTTTAAGGTGGGCTTTAATGGCTTTTTGGGCCAGTTGTTGTAATCGTTGTGGTTTTTGTTGCTTTTTTTGTACACTTGTTCATGTTTTTTCGTTTTTGTTTGTTTTTGCATTTACTCTAGCTATTATTTAGGCAGGAAATTGTGTATATTACGTTGCCTTGAGCTCGAAGTTTGCTTTTATTTTCATGTTTTTAGGTAAGTGGAGAAAAGTGTGCACATAAAATACATACATATAAAAATATTACAGACTATTTTTAGCTTTAACTTGTAAGTAAGAGAGTGAGAGTAGTTCTGAAGCCTATCGATATATAATCGATAATAATGATCAAAGCTAGCCTATATTTGTTTTTCTTTAGTTTCGGTAACCATAGTAACAATAAAACACAATAACTGAGAACTTATAATGTTGGTTGAATATTGACTTAAAGTCAAGGTTTTTTTCTCCACATTTTCTGAATAGATTCTCAGTTTCTCTTCTCAGTGTCTATCAAACCTAAGCAGCTTTAAAGCGTTTACTCAAATATATGTATGTGTGTAGTTCCGCTGCTCTAAACTATAATAAACAACAGATAAATCGCCCAAAAACCTCCTCCACCCAAGCTCAACAGCTCATCAATGCACACACAATGGAGAAAGACCAGCCCAAAAAAATAAAAAAAAAACCAGAAAAGCAATAAAAGCAACAACAATTAGCCAACGCCACACAAGCGAAACAGCAGCCACGTGACGTAATAGGCAGCAAACAGGCGCAGCAAACAACAACAATAATAAAAACAGCAGTCGCAGTAGCAGCGCAGCAGCCGCAGCAAACATGCAAGAGCAGCAAAGTGGAAGAGAGAAACGAACAAGAAAAGAACACGTCGCGTTGCGTCTACGTCAGCGTCAGCGTCAGACAAATTACACACAATTTCAAATTGTAACAAGATCAATACGTTGCGATAAGCAAAGCGTAATCAGGCAACGGGAGAGCCAGTGCGTGCGAGCGAGACAGCAGCAATGCAGCTGTGCTTGGCAAAACTATGCGAAAACACACACACACATAAAAACATACAATGAAAAAAACAAAAACACTTAAAACGGCAAAGACACTAAACGGAGTGCAGCATAAAATCCTGACACATTACATTTACAGTTGTGTAAGGACACGCAGCGTGCAGCATAAAAGCGTCACTAACACTACGCCTCGCTCCCTGCGCCGACGACCTACCTTACAACAAAACAAGACTCCAGCGTACCACACACTCACATGCATACATACATACATATGTACAGCAGCGAGAGCAGTTTGCACTGGCAGCGACGCAAGCAGCGAGCGTAGGCTCTGAGCTACTACGTCAACAATGAAACGTATGGCATTGGAACGCAACGTCGACCCATTGCCATTTTGTTTGTGTTTGTTTTGCTCCAATTAGCAAGACAGCCAACTGTGTGAGAGCAACTGCAATTTGAGCACGCTCTCACTCTCTTACTCTCTCGCTCTCTCTTTAGCACAGTCACAACGCTGCTCTCTCAACACGCCTTGTGGCGCTGTCGCTTGCGTCATTTTGTGTTTGCAAACACACAAAAGAAATTACTAAGCATTGCAACTTTTGCTTTTGCTTTTGGGCCTGGGCCAGAGCAGTCAGCGGTGAAAGCTTTTCATCAACACTTGGGAATCCAAACAGCTGCTTGTCGCTTTGTCGCCGTGTCGTGCAGCTCTAGCATACCGTTGTTTGGCTGTTTTTGTGTGTCCGTGTGTGTGTGTGTGTGTGTGTGTGTTTCATTGTCAGCCGCCCCATTCATGACAACGCCGCCAACGCCGACGACGCTGCTGTCAAAACGCCGGTTGGGATAGGGTTCCAAACTTCCCCAAGCCAACATTTCTGCTATAACAGAGAGAGGCAGAGAGTGAGTGAGAGAGGCGCACCAAACTTTGACAATAATCTACAGTTACTTTTACGAATTTCTTTTAATTATTATAGCTTGTGCTTTGTGTCTTCCTATTAATGCAAATTTTCGGCTCGATTTGGCCACCCTCTCCAACTGTCTCTCTCTCTTTCTCTCTCATTCACTCACATTAGCTGGTAAAATATCTGCGTAGCATATCACAAATGTTTAGAATCTTTTTTATGTCTTTGTTTTCGTAATCGTTTTAACTGAATTAAGTCATCATTATAGCTTTTAGTTTTGTGAAGGAGGTTTTTTTTTTCTTTTTATTTCTGTTTTGTGTGGGAATTGCGCAGTTAACTTGACTGAGAAGGGGCCAACAGTTGTCCGACTCCTATGACCGTCAAAAATAATTTCAAGGAACAAATGTCCTTTCTCCCCACTTAAATATTACGTATGTACATTGAGCACGAAATGGAAATTTCCTTATGCGATATTCTAGGTTTCTTGTTGTTGGAACAAAACGGAATTGGTGGGGCACGTTTTAGGGTTGCAACGGGTTCGCACAAATGGCTCGAATTAAGCGGAAATGAAGAATATTCAGCAGATTTGTTAGAATTCTAATTGGATAGCTTGTGCGTGCGTGACTGCATCATATAGGGCAAATGAAGGTCAATGGAAGAAATGTGCATAAGGATTGATGTTGATATAAGCTTAGAGAGGTATTTCTACAGCTCTTCAAAGAAGTCTGTATGTATGCTGGCAAAACACAAGCTTAAAGAGGCGCTGGAGAGGTCCTTTAAGAGGTCTATAAGATCTATAGATAGGAAGCTGTGGATAAGATATGCTGACAAATCTTAAATAGAAATCTTGAAATAACTGATAAGAGACCGATTTAATGACCTTTCAAACACCTCCTCTAACCTCTCAATATATTTGAAACAAGAATCTATTCTAACCTCTATCAGCTTAACCAATTATATTCGGTTGCGACTAAACAAAATAGACCCTCTGTTGACTTTTTTTTGATAACCTTATCACGACATTTTTAATCAACGCTAGCTCAGCTCATGAAATTGTTTTATAATTTTTTATTTATTTTTTTTTCCAGTATTTGTTTTTCGTCTTTCCAATCGCCGTTTTGTTTCTCTGTTTTTTATAGGCAAACATCAAAAGACAATAAATAGATCAAACTAATTAAAAAGCACTTAGAAAATACATTTGCCGGCAGCACAATCAGTGCATAAATCTTTCAATATGACAATCAGCAAGAAAAGTTTTTATTTATTTTTTTTTTAATGAATTTTTCAAGATTTATGTGCGTGCTTTTTAATTAACTTGAAAGCGCTATGAACAAAATAGTTTTGGATAGCGCAAATGATGAGCTCTACAAATTATATTGTTCACACCCAATGAATTGATTTGCAAAACAGAAAAAAAAAAACAAGACCAAATTTTTAATAAATTCTACAAGAAAAAAAAGAATCTGCCAAAATGCCCGTTCTTAACTTTATGGCCCGAAAACATGATCCTAGGCATCTGGTTTTATCGTATCATGTGTGCGCACACACATGGTTTAAAGGGGTCTCAAGAACAAATCTCAGTTTTATGAGCGGGATTAGTTTATTGTTCACACACTCACACACACACTTATAGTTCTTTTTTGAGTTGGTAGCAAAATGCTCCATAAAACTGTCAAGATTTTTGAAGTGAGAACATGAGAAACTTGAGAGCTCGTCGCGCATTATCACAACTTTAATGAGCTCCAATAGCGAAACGTAAGAAACAACAACAACAATAACAACAACAGCAACAGCTAGAAGAACAGCAACATCAAAAGCAACAACAACAACAACAACAGTCGAGTATAAGAGGAAGCAGAGGCAGCCGCAACAGCATTGGCTAAAAAATGTTGTTTCTTTTCAACACGTTGTGCTTGGGCTCTCTCTTCGGCTGCGGCGAAACGAACGAAAAATGCTAACGAAACGAAAATGCAAAATGTCAATGTCCTCCGCTGTACAGTTCAGCGCCACAATTGCGTCGCAGTTTTCGTAGCAGCTCCAAAAGCAGCGCCAAGAAACGTTCTGGTTATCGTTGTGCGCGGAACGTTGTGGCAATTGGAACACGCGCGCGCGACCGCTTGGCTCGCCAAAGCGTACGTAACAGAAAAGAAAAAACAACAAAAACAAAAATGAAAAAAAAAAAAAACGTAAGCCAAAGGCGTCGCATGGAGTGAGTAAACCGATTGGAGTTGCTGTTCAGCGTGCGTGTGTGTGTGTGTGTGCGTATGTGTTAGTGAGAGCGCGCTGTGCTTGCGTGTAAGTGCAAGTGCGTGTGTATGTGTGTGTGTGTGCGTAGTTTTTATACTACATATGTATCTATGTACGTCGGTTAAAAAGTTTCTTAAGATCCCCAACAAATGCCATAAATCCACAGCAAATACAAATAATGTCGTTTGCCATTGCGGTTGCTGCTCTCCTTATTGCCGTTGTTACTGTTGTTGTTGTTGTTGTTCTCTTCTTATTGGCTTTTGCATTGGCCGAGCAAGTTTTTTAATAAGCGCCATTGTGGCTAACAGCAGAGCAAATGAGCGCCGCACAGAAAAGGAGTCAAATATATGACTTCTTCGTTGCCAATAATTTAGTGCAAAACGGAAATGCCATATTAGATTTATCGCTTGATAACAGACACATGGACATGGACATGGACATGGCGAAAATATGGGTAGCTGTTAGCTACGTATTAACAAATTGTTAACCAATGTTGCCCAACTAGTTCCAAAAGCGTGTTCTCAAAATGTGACTGAATTAACGGTAAAGAATGTGCTAGATATGCATGTGTATGTGTATGTGTATTGGTATGTGTGTGTGTGTGTGTGTATGCATGCCAGACATATCAAACTGTCAAACTGTCAAATACAATTATCTAAACCAACTTGGCTATTTTACCAAGAATATGTTTTAGCCATTTGACAGAGGCAGAAACGTGGAATAATGGGAATTAGCGTACTTTAAAGTAAACACTAAGAGATTTAAATGAATTTATAAATTGTAGAATTATAAAAGTGAATTCTAAATAAATGTAGTGTGGGAATATATATATATTAAAATATTTAAAAATAAGAAAATAATATTTATTAAGGCAATATATTAATAGTATTAAAAGTATATATATATATATATATATATATATATATATATTTATTTATTTATTTATTTAATTTTTTTTTTTTTATATACAGTTAATAATATTTTACTTTTAATACTATTAATCTATTGTCTTAATAAATATTATTTTCTTATTTTTAAATATTTTTGCTTTAAAAAGTTGATTCAAATATCCATTAAAAAGAGCTAAAAATTAATTAATATAATTTTTAAGTTCTTTTATTTATTTACTTTATTATTATTATTTTTGAAACATTTTGTTTTAATGTTATATATATATTATAATATATATTTTTAAAAACCTATTTTTTAAAGTTCACAATTATTTTAATTTGTCTAATATTGGTTTTAATTCTAAATATTTAAATATATTTTTTTTTAATATAAATATTTCACGATAATGTTAATATTTGCAGGCTGCTATAAACTTTAATAATATTAATTTTACATATAAAAATAAATATTAGGTTTTAACTTACGATGCTCATAATTATTAAATAAATTCCGTCAAATACATACCTGCAAATAGAAGAAAGAAAATTTATAAATTAAATACAGGTGTGAGACAATAAGTGCATCATTAAAATTAAATGCTATTTAAAAGAAAAATAAAAAAAAAAAAATATTGCTCATACAAAGGGAAACCTATGCAAAACAAAAACAAAAACGAAAAAGCTAAGAAAATATAAAAAGCGAAACGCTGTGAACAAAACACAAAGAGAAACCAACAAATGGCTAGACCAATATTCATCTTGTTGTTGTTATATGACATTGTAATTGTTGTTGTTGATGTTTTGGCCTGTTGTCAGCACTACACGTGTAATCAAACACAATAAGCCATAAAAAATTATCATAAAGCGAGCCGCTGCATAAAAAGCTAATAGAAAAGAAAAAAGAAAACCATAAGCAAAAAGACGGTGGAAAGGCATGGAAAATTGTAAAATTTCTATATGCACACATATTTTTAGAAATATAATGCGAAAATGAGTGAAAATGGCAAACGGCTTTGGCAGCAGCAACAAAAGCACAAGGCAAAAGGTGAGACCCAAAAATCCTTTGGCACACACAGACGAGGACGAGACGAGGCTGGATCCAGAGCAAGAGGAAGACAAAAGGCGACAATGACGGCGACGGCGACGGCGACGGCGGCAAGTGGCATAAATTAAGGCTCCGGCTCAACATGTTGTATACGAAACCAATACACAACAACAACAACAACAACAGCAACAACACAACGGCAACAGCGACAACAACATTGATAACAAAATCTACAAGTGTTGACACATTGCACAGTGGAACGAAAAATATTAAACAGTTGAACAAAAGCTAAATTAGTGGGAAACTAAACTTGTGCACAGCCTTATGAGATATAAATATCTAGATTTAATTCTTTAAATATTAGTATTAATTAATATATTTATTTCAATTTTTTTAAATAATTAGATTTAATTCTTTAATTATTAGCATTAAATAATATATTTATTTAAATTTTTTTTATTTAATTTTTTTAATTTGTTAATTTTTTAGTTTTTGTTTATTTATTTTATTAAATGTATATAATTAATATAACATGAATTCATATGTGTTTTTATAATATATCATTGATCAATCAATCGAATAATTTTCTATTTTTTTTTTTTTTTTATGAAAATATATATATTTTTTTATTATTAAAAAAAAAAACACTACTCATTGCACTTTCATGAATGAGTATTTTTTATTTTAATAGAAAATATATAATTTTTTTTTTTTTATTTTAAAAATAATATATATTTTTTATTTTATTTTAATATAAATATATATTATTTTTATTTTATTTTAATAGGAAATATTCTTATTTTTAAACATTTTTATTTCATTTAGACATTTTTATTGATAATTATTTACTCCCTTTGATATTACATTTTAATAATTTATATAATTCAATTTCCAAATTGTTTAATTTTTTATGTATATAATAATAACAAACGACACAGAAAAAGGTCGGAGAGAAATAGATACACACAGTTACAAACACTTGTACATCGTTAAATCAAAAATCACAATACAAATATTGACCGCCTTGAAAAAAAATTGTTTCTCGATAATTCTCGTAATTTAAATTTCTGTTTAGTTAGAAACAAAGGCCCGATCCCTCTGCCATTTCGATTTATCGGGATTCGACTTTATTTTATTTCTCCTCTCATTTTAAATTCACTCTGTCTCTTGTCCCACTGTGCAAATTGCGTGGGCACTGTGGCTGTGTCGATTTGATGATGTCCTTGCTTTGGCTTCGCACTCGCCGCACTTGTTTGTCCCGCAATGTTGCCATGAGATCGTGCTACACAAAAGCAACCGCCCCAGCTCCCCAGCTCCCCGCCATCTGCCCCGCCCGCTCTGCGATTGCCCCTCGTTTAGGCGTCTGTCAACAACAAGTGAAGGAGACAGGCTCCTCGTAGTTAGCATATTTTACAGTGCGTGCCATTTCCAGTGAAACATGATGTTTTGCTAATGCGACAGATTTACACGCCGCTTTCCATTTGATTTGCTAGTTTATTTACAGGCGATTTTCCCCACCCCACCCAGCACCCACAGTATGGGCTGTGGAAAATTTTACCATAGAGTCACCCTAGAGACCAACTTCAAGTCAAGTAATTATTAAAGTTTGCGCCAGCTCTCAACCACACCCAAAAAATGAATGCATAAATAAATTGTCTGCCATGCAAAACTTCATAGCAGAAGTTTCGCGGAATCAACTCGACCATAATTAGTGACTGGCTATACAAAGATATTATATACATAAAGCACATATGTGGTCAAGCTACACCTAGCTATAGATATAGATATATTCAAGTGTGTGTGTGTCTGTGGGTTCACTTCTTGTGGCTGGACAAGGAAAACCCAAATTGTACCCAAACAAAGAACCGCGATAGGACTTCAAGAAACAAAGACTAAATTGCACACAGTGAGTTGAGTATGTAAATGCGTCGTAATATTTGAGTTATAAAACTTGATGATTCAGAGAATGCGGACTTTTTATGCGCCGTTAATTAGAAAGCGAGAAATTAAACAGTAAAGAGCGTCGAAAGGAAGGAAATATTTTTTCAAATAAAGAAAAATTGCAAAAATATGAAATAAAATACATATTATTTCAAAATACACTACAAAAGCTACGAAATTAGTCTAATGAATAAATTAATATTGAATGAATTACGTACGAAAAATAATAAAATAAAATTAATTTTATTTTTACAAAATCTAAAATATGAAGAATTTATCTTAATTAGCAATAAATAAATTATAATTCACACTCAAAATATAAAAAAATTAAACAGTAAACTTCAGATTTTTTCGAAGTTTATTTTCCTGTTTTAAAAATAAACGTTGAATAAATATAAAACTAAAAATAAATAAACAAAGCAATTTTTTTGATATTTTGTATTTATTAATGTTAGATGTTAATAATTTTTACTACACAATTCATTGATTTTATTTGTTATTTTGTAATATTTAATATTAATTATTTATTATTTTATTTTTTTACTATTAATTAAATTTATTTATTTTGGATTACATTAGATTTTTTTTTATTTTTATTTTAAAATATTAAATATTAATTCTTTAATATTTTACTCTTTAAATATTAAATTAGTTCACTTGTATTTAATTTATGTATAAATTAAAATATTTCAATACAGAAACAAATACCAAAAATCGGCATACAAATAGCTCACATTTGAACGCATTTATTTGTATATTTAAAAATATATTTGTTGCATTTAGTTGCCTTTATTGTTCTCGTTGTTGTTGGGGAAAAGCTTTTTTGTGAAATTCCGGCTGGCATTCCGGGCATTCAACTTGTTTAACGCGTCATGGCGTAATCGGAGAACTTGAAAATAAAATATAAATTTGTACGAAATACGTTATGACGTCACAATAGCAAATTAGTGACTCCGAAATGGAAAAAAAGTTCATTGTCTCTGCTGTGCAGTTTATTGCACTTAAATTAACAAAATTAAAAAAATAAAAGGGCAAAAAATATCACGAAATGTATTTTTGCTCGCATTCAACAGATACAAATACGAATTGCAAGCGCTTTGGCTTTGGTTGGCAACACCTACCACAGCTACAGCTACAGATACAGATACAGATACAGATAATGAATTATTAGCGAGAGGGGCAAAAGTATCTGCCGGATATTAGCGCAAAACAAACAACCAAAGCGACAACATGTGTCGCGTCATGGAGATACGCGCACAGGAGACACTCGCTATGGACGGACAACTACCCGAGTTCGCCAGAACTCACCAGCAGAGGGTGAGTGTGTGTGTGTGTGTGTGTGGGTGGGAGGGGTGCCCAAGGGGCGTGTCTGCAATTCTCTTGTGAATCACAGCGCCTGCTGCTACTGCCACGTCTCCTGCTTCTCCTGCTGCTGCTGCTGCTTCACTCTTTCATTTGTTTTGCTGCTCTTAATGTTGCATGGCAAATTTAATTTCTAAATTGCAGCTGTTGTCGTCATCAGCAGCAGCAACCAGAGCAACAGCAGCAGCAGCAGCAGCGGCAGCGCCTCTGCTCATTTTGTTCGGCGTCTGTCGTAATCTTTCCAATAGAATCATAAATCATATCAAAAGCCATTTCATCAAAAGAAAAAAGAAAAATATATATGCTGTCAAGTTGGGGAGCAACAAAGGACCCAAAAAAAGATGAAGAAGCATGGTGGTGCACAAATGTCTCGTAATTCTCAACAATGTAAAAACAATTATTTTGTTTGAAGTTCCATAAAAAATATATGTAAAATCTATAATAAAAATAAATTGAGTTTTAATATAATATAACAATATAATAAATAATAATTATCTGAGAACATTTAAACTGATTAGTTTTCATATATTTTTTTTAGTTCTCAACATAAGCATAAAGAGATATATGAAGATATATATGAAATAAAAATTTATAAAAATTTTAATTAGTTCAGCTGCATAAATAAATACTTCAAATTGATTTTCTGCATTTTATTTAATTTTTTAATTTTATTTAGAATTTTTGTTTTACATTTTTTATTTTATTAATTTTTGAAAGTTCGACTAAAATAATAAAAGCACAATAGTTTTTTTTTTTTAGGGTGAAAATATTAAAAAATGATAATAGAAATGATAAAATAAAAATATTATTATAATACAAAAAAGTTTATTTGTATTTTGATTGACCAATTTAATTAACTTAAATTGAATCTTTTATTTATATTTACTGCATTTAATTTTATTTATTTTAGTCACTTTTCTTTGTACAATTTTTGAAGAAAATGTTCCCACTTGTATAATAAATAAATTTAATTGAAAATGGAATTTCTATGTCTCTATATGTGCATTATATATACTCAGACTAACTGCATTAACATAACTACATATACATATGTATATACATATATACATATGTCTATGTATATAAATTTGGCTTTCAATTTCTTACAGCATTTCAAGCAAGAAATTGAATACCCAAGCAAGCAAACAAAGAAAGTAAATTAACTGACTCACACTTGCTGGCAATGCACATCTGTATGTCTGTATAATGCGAATGTATCTTACAGATACCAGATACATACATATACATACATACGTACGTGCTTCAGTCATATGGCGAACTACCAATTACACACATAAGCAGTCAGGACTGCACCTATGCTTTATGGCTGGCCCGAATTGCATGTTTAATTGCAATAAAAACAAGCACGACCACGCCCACGCCCACTCTGGGTGCTCAGCCCTCGTCGAAAGAAAAGCGCTGCGGGCAAAACACACACACACACAAAGAGAGTCGGAGGCGAACCATTTTCATTAAATTTTCGCACAAAACTGAAAGATACAAAACAGCTGCAGCACAACAGTGAAACAGTGCAACAGTGAGTGCGTCGTATGCAGCGAGGAAAATTGAAAATGAAAATGGCAGCAGGCGAAAAACAAAAAAAATGAAGCAGAATGAAATACATACATATACAGCGAGTGGGCAAAGCAGGGTAAGGCAGGGCAGGGTAGGGCTGGAAAATGGAAGCAAACAAATGTACAAAAATTGAGCAGCTGGACTGGAGCCGGAGAATGCGACTGTAACGGAGACCACATGCTGTTTAATAATAATAACAATAACAAGAGCAAGAACAAGAGCAGCTTGCTGTGGAGGAAGCACAAGCAATTTGGCAATGCCCGCCACGCCCAACAAGCACAACAGAACTTCAGGCAGCATGACTAGCAGATATGCTGTAACAAGTCAATCAAAGAATACGTTTTCTATAGCATATCATTTTAGCTAAATAATATGAATATTATAGATACTATAATATAATAATTGATACTAATAGATGCAGTTGGGCAGCACAATATACTATATAAAATCTATGACTCCTATGAGTAGCTTTTTGATCTCAACAGAACTCTTGGGCTTAGCTCTTAAAACTAACTAGTTGAATAAATTTCAATCGATTTACTATTTAATCCATGTTATGTTTATTTTATTTTTTTTTTTATTTATTATTATTATTTATTTATTTTTTTTAATGTATTTATTAATTTCTTATAGGTTTATAATTATTTTTGTTTTTATATATTTTTATATAATTATTAGACCTCATTAATACTTTAAATTTTATTTATTATTTTGCTTTTCTTATACAATTTTTCCATAATCTATGAAAAACGGATTTTTAAAAACCGAAATTTCAATTCCTCAAAGCCCAAAAGAAATACAATTCAATTGCATATCAATCGAAAACCCCTGAAATTTCAGTTTCTCATTTAATCATTTGATTAATTGTGTTTTAATTACAGGGTATACACACCGACAGAAGTGCATAAGCCACGGCTGGCCTCATGACGTGTTAAAGGCCAATAAATAACCCGTCTAGTTTAATGCAGTTTTAATGAGGCACATCTCTTAAATAAAAACTACAAACTAAAAAAACAAAAAGCGAACTTGCAAAAGATAAGGTTAATATTTATTTAATTTTTTTCTTAAGCGGAAATTGCTGCAATTAACATAAATGCTCAGAGAACAAAACAAAAAACTATAAATAAAATAAATTATAACAATTATAACAGCTATGGTTAAACTGCAATTAGTATTATTTTTTTAAATTTGTTTTTTATTTATATTTTGTTATAGTTGATTTTATTGCATTTAGTTTTTTTTTTTTATTAAAACTTGGTTTAATTGATTTTTTGTTTTAATTTAAATTATTAAATTACTAGAAAAACCTTAAAATTGTATGCGAATCATAAGCGCTTCAATTGTTCGGTTAAGTTCTTATAACATTGACCATCGATCGATCTATCATTGGCTTGCGGTTTCATTTAGTAAGGTCGTGTTAATTACTGAGCATTATTAATAAGATTTTTTTTTAGTGTACGTGAATGAAGAAATAGAAATCCCAATACAAGAAGACGATATTACGACGTGCATTGATACAGATAAAAAGACGATGGAATAATAAATAATTAAATAAAATAAATATTTAAATCGTTCAAAAGTTGAATTTAATTATCATATTCCCAATACTCTGATTAATTTAATTGTATATCAAATATAAAATGCATTTACACATATGTAACTTATACAAAATATTTATTATTATTTTACTATTAAACACCTACATATATATTTACTTATACTTATGCATAGAAAAAATAGAAAATTTAAAAGTAAACTACACATACATATATACCAAAATATATATAAAGAAATTTAATTTTAAATTAATTTTAATATAATTTTGTATATTTAATTTGTATAAAGTATATATAATTAATATATAAATATTTATAAATTTTCCATCATATGCGGCAAATGTATTTGATCACAAAAAAAAAATACGCACACACACTTACACTCACACACACATATTTTACATAAAGGAAAATACAAAACAAATAAATAAAACTAATACTTAAAATGTACAGCACGAGAATGAGCCATAATTTAGCATTGTTTTTGCCATTTCATTCTGACAGAAAATACACAAAATGAATTATTGAAATATGCATTTGGCTGGGCAATCGTTGCGGCGGAGCTGAATGAATAGTGAGATGTCGTCTGTCAGACCATTTGAAAGGATGGCAAATATTTATTTAATAATAATTTATGGAGCAATAAAAAGTCATTGTTGCAGTTGTTAATTTAATTGATGGCCTGTTGCTAATTGTCGGTGAAACGTTTTGCATAATTAAGCCAGCAAAATGCACGATATTATCGCAATATGAAAAACCAATTATACATACATATATATATAGGTGAAAGCCAAAATTACAATAAATATGAATCAAGCTGTGCCTATTTTATGTATATTGATAATGCCAGACGCTCTATTATTACTATACATATATATTTGTTTTATATATATACATACAATATAATGAAATTTTTTTAACTCAAACTGAAGCTGATGCATACCGAAAAGTCTGGAGACGGCAGCTGATGAGACATGAAAAGAAACGACAGTTGAGTTGATGGACCAGACACACAGCTCTTATATACACTCAGTGCCATATTCACTCTTATGTACATGTGAGTATATGCGAATGGCATGCATCATTGTGCCAGATATTTCTTAGCTTTTATTACGCATGAGGGTCCAGACAAAAGCAAGCGAGAAGTCGAGTTCTGTAAAGAATGTGCAGCAGCAGCAGCAGCCGCAGCAGCAGCAACACATACAACACTGCGAGCATGACCTACCCCAAGGCAAAAATTATTATTTTATTTTACTTTATACGATTTTTATTTTTTTTTTTGTATTTTTTTTTATTGTTGGTCGCTCGGTTGGCTCGCCGACTGCCTGACTAGCTGGCTGGCTGGCAAAAGGCATATTTGCCTTTGGTGTTATTACGTACACCGAAATGAAGCAGTAAAATTATATACGCATGCTGAATCCTCAGCTTTTTTTCCCCCCTTCTTCTCGCTGCCTTCAGCACTCGCTCGCTTGCTTTCATTGTTTCAAACAGCAAAGGCAATAAATGAGTAATATGGCATTAAGACAAAGTTTTGCTTGCACAATGCCCGCACACAGCACGTCCAGGGCCCGCAGGCCATTGATTATATTTGCCATGCACTCAAATTCAACGCATGGCCATAGCAGACATTCTAGCCACATTTCTGTGTGGCCGAAATGAAACCACAAACTATGACGACAATTGGCTAGAAATATGGGAAAGATTCCTGTTTATAAGTTTTGCTACTAAAGCGAAGAATTTGCATATGAATAGTAAAATTTTTGTATGTTTTATAACGAGAGAATAGCATTAATTATGTTAAGTAGCTTATATATCTGAGGCAGCACAGTATGCCCTTAATGAGCTCTTATCTCAAGATTAACTAATTGATTAACATTTAATGCAGTGTTAGCAAAATACTAGCTCTGGCATAAAAAAAAAATAAAAATTTAAATGTACATATATATCAAATAAAAATATGAATTTTTTCAAATTAATTGGATATTTGTGAATATAATGTCAAGAGCTAAACAAAAAATCCGTTTGTTAAGCATGTGGTTAAAATAAAATTTAAAATGAGTATTCTATGTATTTTCGTTTAATACATTTTAAATTATATTACTAATTTTATTTTAATACATTTTGTTATTATATTATCATTTATTATTTTATATTAGTTTTTAAATAAATTTTAAATAAAATTATAATTTCAAAAAAATTTAATACATTTCAAAATATATTTTTTATGTTTTTTTATTACATTTATTTTGATATTATACATCATTTTTATATTATTTATTATTTTATATTTAGTTTTCATAATTTTATAAATTTTAAATACCTTTTTATTTTATTATTTATATTATTTATAATATAAATAACTTATTTTTGTTTAATATTTTACCTTCTTTATATTTTATAATAATTTGTTTTACATACTCTTGATATATTTTTTTTATACATATATATTTTACTTGCTTTGTACATATAATATTTCTCTCCTTAATTTGCTCTTTATGGTTTCAAGTTTTTAGAAAAAGTAAAAATATTTATAATTTATGATTTATTTCATAATTTTTTGTATTTATTTTTAAGTTTTTGTATCGATTTTTTATTAACATACTACAATGTTTATATTTTTATATAGTAAATTTTTTTCATTTAATTATGTTTAAATTTTATGAAATAAACACAAAAAACGCTTTATAAAATATTAACACACAAAAAAATTAATTTCTTTTAATATAATACTCCTCTCACAAAGCTGACAAAAACCAACATAAAACCATCGAATTTTACGTAAATATTCCCGATTCCCCATCATAATTAAGCTATAGCATGAGCACAATGCTCAAGCCAACATACAGATCCTTAGATAACATTAACCATCCAAACGTACCGAACGAAACAGAGCAATAAACTAAACCCCAAAATGGATTGCAATTAATGTTAGGCAATTATGAATGTGACATATATCGCTTATATGTATGCATGTAGGTAGGTGCTGAGCAAACACAAACCCCAACATTAAACACACCATTGAAACTCGGCTACCGTTGAGCACACGCAACTGTGATAAAGCCCCATAGTGCACACGCATCGCGTACTGCAAGCCAGTGCAGTTAAACATAATTTGCCATTACTTTTAATGCCGTCACATATCTATGAATTTATCAAATAATCAGACCGTGTCTAATGCCCAGCAATGATACTGCAAATGAGCAAAAAATAAAAAAAAAATACAAATACAAATAAAAAATAAAAAACAAACAAACCTAATACGCATACAAAACTTGGTCATAAAACACTCGAGGAAAACTGAAAGCTATTTGCTGCTAGTACTTGCAGAGAGCTATACAAAAAGCATAAAAAAGACAAAGGCATTAAATTACAAGTGGCTAATGTTGCCAGCCAGGCAGTGAGCCCACCCTGAAACGGCAGCCCGACTAGTGGCTATATATGTACATATATACTATAAAGGCTCGTATCTATGTATGTATGTATATAAAAGCTGGCAGAGTCGCTAACAAAACTCCGTGCTAGTCTAAACTTGATTTCAAAGTTAAACCAACCTTAACCAACATTTATAGACATCAAACGTTGCAAAAACTATGCGGCGTAAAGAAGCAAATGCGGCGCAGCTACAAAAATTAAAACCGACAAAAAAACAACAACAACAACAACCAAAATAGCAAAGATTTTTTTTTTTTTTTTTTGGTATCTCGTTTTCATTTCTGTATTTTTTGGGGCTTTTGGTTTTAAACTTGATTTGCAAAAATTTACGCTGAAGGTGAAGTCTTGTTATTGAGGCAGGCAGGCAGGCAACTGGCAAAATGTTGAGTACATGACGCCAAGTAATGAAAGACGAAGCCCAAGAGCAGTTGATGGGTAATTAGGCAACTTTTTGAGGTTGTAATGAATGAATGGGAAACAGAGTGCCGAAACGAGCATCACAAAAGCAGCGAAAGAGCTGCCACAAAGACCTTGAAGCTTGGGGCAGCGGGAACATTGCGAGAGTGTGCCCAAACAGAACCTTTTATTAATAAAAAGATGTGAAAAGAAGGGCGTGGGCGAGGGCGAGGTTTAACTAGCTAGATACATTAGCTACAGCTCAGAACAGCAGCAAAAGCAACTGGAATGCCTTCTAGCCGAAATGCTAAGCTACATAAAAGATAAATCAAAAAGAATAATGCTTAGACTCTACTGTAGAGCATAATCAAGTATACGCCTGCTTTATAAGCTAGTTCTCTGAGCTCATTGTGAATGTAACATGCACTTTAACATGTTGTCATTGTATATAAAAAAGTATATAAAGTACTTTGTAAATTTATCATTCACTTTGACATTTTGTTAAAACCTATAATATATTTATTGAGATATTTACATAGTGCTAATAGCTTGATAGCTTTGAAGTCTATGTCTAAAGTACATTGTAAATGTAACATGCAGTTTGTCATATTAAAAAATACTACAATATGGAGAGATGAAATGGAGATTAAATGGTACTTTATTAATAAAATACAACAATTTTAAATCAACTTTAGAAAAACTTTATACAATGAAACATATACTCAACATAATAAAAAATCATACATATATTTTTGATTCAATTCACAATTAAATACGTGAAAATAAATAAATGAAAATATAATAAATACATGAATATAAATAATAAATAAATGAAAGTATGTCACTGTAATCGATATATTTATATTATATTTTCTATTAGAATATTTTTATTAATATAATAAAATACATGATAACATGATCGAATTTTTTTATATTATATTTTCTTCTTTTTTTAATAAAAAATATACTATATTCTCATCATAACAAAATACAATCGAATAATAAAAAAAAAAAATATTTATACATATTTGTATATTTTATTTGTTCAAGTTTATTGTAAATTTATCATACAGTTTTTTATGAAAAAATGTTTTTATATTATATTTTTTTATATTATATTTTCTGTTTTTTTTTTTTTAATAAAAAATATACTACATTGTCATCATAAGAAATATATTACAATCGAATGATAAAAAATAACATATTTATACATATTTGTATATTTTAGTTGTTCAAGTTTATTGTAAATTTATTATACAGTTTTTGTATGAAAAAATTTAGACTGGTTCTATATTACACTCCACTAAAATATTTAACATGCGCTGTAACATGTAAATTAAGTTTTAAAATATGTTAAGGTACATAAATGACATATGTATATATATTATACTCTTTTATTTTAAGGGCCACACAGGCAATAAAATTCATCAAGTTTTTGCATATCATCAGGCCAAAGTCCAGCCCATTGCAGCTCTAGTTAATTCGTGCTGCCAACTTATATATATTTCAGGTGTTCAGCCCATTTAGTACGACTTTTCGACAGGCCTTCGAAATGGCTCTGTTAACACGGCTAGAGAGTGTTGACCGGTCTACATAAATATTTGATAATTGCAACAACGGCAATTTCCAATGAATAATGCAAATTGCAAATAAAAAGACAAACAGTGTAAAACTGAACAACAAATATGAGCACTTCCAAAATGCATTATGAATGCCAAAAAACGCCTCGCTTTTAAATGGGCCATTCGCTAATAGTTAATAACTTCTTCGCACTGGCCCAATAAATGTGGGAAATGTAACAAGTGCCAATGGCCCTTACATAAGACTCTTGAAACAGCTCCAACTACGTTATCTAACCAGCCAAATTCG
The DNA here is from genome assembly GCF_054131105.1 of Drosophila navojoa. Lineage (NCBI taxonomy): Eukaryota > Metazoa > Arthropoda > Insecta > Diptera > Drosophilidae > Drosophila > Drosophila navojoa. The sequence continues at coordinate 11,221,771 of NC_142891.1, read as the reverse complement.
TGTCCAGAGCGGGCGTATGGGTCTATTGCGGTCGCCTGCGGCCTGTGGGTAATTAGAAGACGTCTTGTCTTGCATTTTCTCTGACTTGCGTCTGGTCAATGTCTGCGACTGCATCAGCTGCTCAGGTTCACATTACAAAAATTGTTTGACCGAAGAGTGAAGCAAAATGAATATAATAAATAAATAAGGAGAAATACTAGAATGAGTTATGTTATTAATTATGAACTCGACATGTAAATACCTCGTAGCTCTAGACTATATTTTGATATTATATATAAGATAACATCTCTAAAATTAGTCTAAACATTTTGAAATATCAATAGAGCATAATAGAGAAGAAGCTTACTGAAGTAGAATTGCAAATTCATTTAAAATTTTCAGACCTTTTCGCAATTATTTATCGACGTTTTAAATATAGAGTTGTCTTTAAGTTGATATCAAAATTATATGGCAAAAGAAGTCTCTATCATATAATTCAATCAATTTATTAATAGATATAAATCGATTTCAAATATATATAGTATAAATCTATCGATATATCGATAATTATAGTCTAAATCTAATAAGCTCATATGAATGTGAACCAAATATCATATCATATCATCCTAAAGCTAATGAAATTTAGGAATTCTTTATTATGTATAGAGTTTTCACAACAATTTATCGATGTAGCTCTGATATATTGCATTCCTGTTGATAGGACGCATATAATCAGATCTTCAAAAACGGGCTGATATTGATATTGACTTGAGTTTTTACTGCTTAGATAAAAACCCATTTAAGTTTAAATGAATCTATAACAGCTGTCACACTTATTTGCTCGATATATATCGATACCAAATATGATATATACAACTAATAAGCCAATATCTGCATGAACTAAGTATCATCATGGTATATCATTGCAAAATTAAAGCAGTTTAGGTATAAATGTAATTATCATGTAATTAATATTTTGGCATTCGAATTGAATTGAGATGCTAAAGTAAGATAATCATAATAATAAATATAATAAGCATTATCACTTAGACGGATTATATATCAAATTTTGTTTGTGATAAACAACACACGCCAGTTCATCTCCTCAGTTAGTGTGTTGTTGTTGTTGTTGTTGCTGTTGTTGTTGTGGGTGATTGACATATTGAGTCATGTGTTGTAGTAAAAGTCGTGGGCGCATTTAGGTCTATGGCATGTATTTTATCTATATATGTATACATGTATGTACATATATATGCATGTATGTGGGTGAATACATTGAAGACGGTAGGCGTTCAGAAAGCTGTCTGCTATGCCTAAGCAGAGCTTCAAACAAATTTATGAGACTATCTTTACGTAATACGAAATAATAAACTAGATGAGTTGGAATATATTTAAGAAAATGTATGAATTTCTGATAAATATTTGAAAATATAACAAAGTAGAGAAATTATATATTTGTATATTATTTCTTATCGCTTGGAATAACCAAGAAAAATCACAGCTCATATAGAAACATAGATTCGATAAGAGAAGTTTCAACTTTTTCCCTCATATAAAAAACTTAGAACTTTCGACACATGACATTAGAGTTTTCTGCTTTTGCTATAATACAAAAAACTTGCCACGCCCATTTGGTTTGCCAACTTTATCTGCTCTAAGCAACCAACTATCATATATTGAAAGCAATTTGCAATGCATACAGCAACCGCATACATTGTGTGTGTGTGTGTGTGTGTGTGTGTGTGTGTGTGTGTGTGTGTGTAATAACAGAGAGCTGAAAATGAAAATGATTTTTCTTTGCTGCAAATGGAAAAACCGAAACGTAGCGCAAAACTGCAATTGCGCTGTCTGCATATAAATTATGTAGTGCGAGAGCTAACCCCAGCAACAACAACTTAATAGTCAAAGTCTTGCAGAGAAATGCGCGTCTGATAAGGAGATAAAAATAAAATGCAATAATTTTATTCTTATTTTTCGCCCAAGTACAGCGCTTCTGCATTAGTGGCTGTGGCTACAGCTCTGGGGAGCGTATGGTCAGGGGTTTCTAACAAAGCAGAGTCATAAAAAAAAAGAAAAGTTTTTTGTGCGCTGTAAGTGTGGTTGAGTGAGTGAGTGAGTGTGTATGTATATATATATATGTGTACGTATATATATGTGTATGTATATCTGTGTGCTTATATAAGGCGTCAATGCGACGGGCACATTGGAATTTTCATCAAAGTTTTTCGCAGCTCAAAAAGAGCAGCTTAAGGCGCCTAGAAGCGAGCTACATAGCTCTCGCTCTCTCTCACTCTCTCTCTCTCTCACTCTCTCCCCTTATATGGATACCAGCTATAGCTGTTGACAACATTTGATTGATGCTGCCCGCCCTACACTTGACCACGCCCCCGAGCACACCAATTAGGGCGCACTTAAAATTCAACTTGAACAATAAGCGACAGAGAAATGAAATAAATAACAAGCCATATTGATAGGCATTGATTCTTATGTAAGCGGCTTATACATTTTATTATTATTATTATTTTTTTCTTTTTTTCGCTTTTTGCGCTTTCTGGAAAACTGATTTCATTGCGTTGCTAAGCTCGTGTGGGCGTCGTTTGTCGTTTCTCTAGATGCTGCCGCTTGTTATTGCTTAAAAAATTATATGAAATTTGCAAACGTAGCTGGGCCCCAAATGGAAAATATGTGTTTGCAGGCACTTAGAAACGAAATTATAGATGATATCCTCTGCTTATACTCTCTGTAACTCCCTTTCTCTCTCTCTCTCCTATTTTGCCTTTCGGTGAGTCGTGCAGGAGTAGTGTCTAAAATGCTACAAGCCACAATTGGAAATTGGTAAAAAAAAAAAAAAAAATAGGTAGGCAAAATAAAAGATTAGGCTAGCCCTCAGCGCCCAATGCAAATTGTTTTGGGAAGCGTGAACCGTCAATTGTTTTGGGCTATTGGCAATTCGAATTCGAAATGGCAAAGCAGCTGTGGGTTAATCTAGAACCAGAAGTGGGTGCATAGAGGGGCAAATTGCAATCAATAAAGTCGAAACTTGATTCATTCAAACTGCTGTAGTTGAACATTAATGGGGACTCGTAAGTTGAAACTATTTTCTACTATAATACTGAAAGAGTATTTGAGTGAAATGTAATTTCATATGATATTGAAACCACTAGTTTCAGGTATGACATCTGATATCTGATATCTAACTGAAAGCATCAAATTAGAATGCTAATTTGTATATCTTCCATGTGCTCATATAAATAGTAAGGCGGCTGAGCACGAAATATTTACTTACAACTTTATAACGAATTTTAAGATTAACATATTTTGACTTATTTAGATTAACATATGGGTTTTCTGTTATAGAAATTAACATATGTTTTCTTAAGATTAACATATTTTATTGTATTTACTCGTATATATTTATGTAAGTTTTCGTTATTTTATACATATTTATTTTACTTCTAATTTATTTTTTTATTTATATATATTTTAATTTTTTATATATATTTTTATTTTTTTTATATATATTTTTTATTTTTTTATACTTTTTATTTTTATATAATATATTAAATTTGTTTATTTTTTATATATATATTTTTTTATATATATTTTATATAGATATATATTTTTTATATACTTTTTGTTCTTTTTTAAATATTTTTTTTTAAATATATTTTTTTATAATTTTTGTTTTCATCATTTTTTATGTATTTCTTTATTTAATTATTATATTTATTTACTTTTTATAAATTTCTTAGGTCGTTTTTTAATACGACTTATAAATAAATGCATTACGTTTTTTTTTTTTACATTTATATCTCAATATTTTATTTATTATTATTTTAATTATTTACTTTATAATTAATTTAATTAATTAACATTAGCTTTTACATTAATTTATTTATTTATTTGTCTAGTTTTATTCTTTTATTTATTTTTTGTTCTTTTATTATGATTGATTGACTTATTTTCTTTTCTTTTTGAATATTATTTAATTTACTTTTGCTTTAAATTTTCTTTTAAGCAGTGGCTATTGAAAACTACAGATTTTCGATAAATTTACATATATTTCACATATAATGATTGTAACTCAAATATTTTTAATTATGAAAACTGTCTAGCAGCAAATTGATGTAACGCCTCCTGAACTGCTGGCCACCGTTATATTTTGCTATCCCAATATCTCCGCCTTTGGGTTTTCAATTAGACTTCGATCAGGGCACTGAGCATGGTGTAACGGCTATTTTCATACCTAAACGAACTAACGGCAAACATAATATTTGCCAAACTTAATCGATTAAGTTGTTAAGCTTTGCATTTAGCAAGTTTTTAGCCGCAATTAGACAGAATGTTATTTAAGCCGCAAAACAGTTGCGACAAGCCCGGCCATAAAAAGTAACTAAAAGCGCCAAAAAGTCAAGTAACAAGTCGAACTTTTAGCCTCAGTAGTTACAAAGTTTTGAACACTGTTGTTGCTGCTCGATTTGACAACAACAACAACAAAGTACAGCAATAGCAATTAAATTGCTTTTTGCTTTTAGCTTTTCGCTTTTGTTGTAGGCTCAATTCAAGAGGAGCGCAATTAAAATGAGAAACTTTATTCATATAGTCGACATCGACGCTGTTGGCCACACTAATTGCAATTGACATAAGTGAAAGTGGGAGAGGAAAACATTTCAAAAATTAATAGATTTATATGAGCTACTAAATTAAATTGAATATATATGTATGTGTATGTATGTATGTAGTTATAACAATATTATTACGTGGGCACAACAAAGCTTCAGCCTGTTTTGCCATTGATAAAAATGCGCTAACAAAACTAGGTTTTCATTTACTTTTTTTTTTTCTCGAAATCTGTTTTTCGCCTTCTCGTTTTTGTTGGCCGCACAAAGCCTTTGGTTTGTCTACAGTTGATGAGTAATTTGCAGGCATTTTTCTATGCCAAGTTGATTTGTTTTTTCTTTTTTTGCCTCTGAAATAGTTTCGGTTTCGTTTTCAGTTTCAGTTTCAGTTTTTCAACTTGCCATGAAATATGAAACAACTTTATTTCATTGTCAGTGGGTCTGTGCGGTTGGAAAAACCGGCTAAGCTGGAGCTGGGCCCGAAAAAAAAACAGCCTAGCGCGTTAGAAACAAAAAAAAAAAATGGTAACGAAACGAAACCAAACGAAAGTGAAAGTAGGCCAAACTCATCAGCGTGGCCAAGAGAGGCTTCACTGTGCTGCTGCTGCTGTGTGAGTGTGTGTGTGTGTGTGTGTGTGAGTGTGTTTTGTAGGCCTAAACCCAAATACCGTTTGCACTCGTAACTCTATCTGTAACGTCCATCCCACTCCAACAATGTGGCCCTCTCGCTTTTTCGCGCACAGATTGAAAACCTCGCGCTTTAGCTTCAGCGTCTTTCGTTTTCATTTCACTTTCGTTTTCAGTTGCCGCATCAAAGAAAAGTGAAAATGATGCAGTGAAAATGTTGAACAGACATTGCGTTGATTTAGTCATTAAATGTTGATGCCAGCCAGCTCCCATGCAACTGGGAAAGTGGCATAAAATTCGAATGGATTTCATACATATACACATACACAATCTAAATTGAGTGGAACGTTAGTTTTGCATATTTACATAACTATAAATCTGTGTATATATGTGTGTGCATACAGTTTGTGGTTTTCACTTGCATAAATGAAACATCTACAACATTTACTCAGAGACCTTAAATTCCATTTTAAAAGACCTTTAAAATTTGAGCAAAATTCATTTATTTATTTATTTGCTTCCAACCAAAATAAGTTTAATTTTAATGCACTCAATCAATCACATGATTTAGTTTTTTTTTTTTATCTATTTAAAATAGCTCCCACGCCGGCAATAAACCCAAAAATGCTCATCTAAATATATAAAGACACGCGCATTTGGTGCAAATCAAATCATAAAAAATCGCCACAAATTTCCACTCGTCGTTCAGTTTAACCGATATAAAAAAACAAAAGTCATAAAATCAATTTCAATCAAAAAGGCGAAAAACAAAAAAACACAGCAAAATAACAAGAGAAACGCCAAATGCCAAAACATACTTGAGAAATTATGAGCGGCAATAGAAATATGCCGAAATATGCCACAAAAAGTCCAGAAAAAACAGCAGAAATGAAGCAAATTGGAAGCTATAAATCAAAGACCAAAATATGCGCAAAGATATTTGAGAATAAGTAAGAGTAAGCTACGTTAGGGAGTGCCCAACTAAGAGATGCTCTAACAAATTACGATATGCTCCCAATTCTGATATTATTAATCATATTCATTTAGATCTGCATAAATTTACTATCGAGAATATGTAGATATTTACTTATCATCATTATGAGTATTATCATCTCGATCAATTTTCTGAATATAAATAACTCAGAATGATGATATTCTATTATTATACGGCAATACTATTTATTTCAAGGAAGATCATTTACAATGATGATGATGATGAGTTATATAACCATATTTAATTCTCATTATGATGAATATTATCAGCTGAGCATCATTTAGAATAATAAGGATGAGGAATGCTATTAATTTCAAAGATGTTACTGAGTAATAATATTATTTACAATAATGATAATGGGGTAAATGAATCTATTATTACTATTCTCAGGTTTATCATTCTCATAATCATTATTATTAGCATTAAAATTCACATGATAATGAGTTAGATTAATATTTACAGTACTGGTAGTTATTATAAATATGCTCAGGTCTATCATGCTCAAAAGCATCCCTATTACAATTCCTTTTAATTATCATTGGTAATATTTTCTTGAACATTATTAATATTTTAATCATTATTATAATGATGGTAATTATTATCATTATATTGAACATAACTATTCTCTTTATTATTATTATATTTATATAACTATTCGGAAAATCAGAAACAGCTAAAGCACTCTTTCCGAATAAGTTATCGTTTTCTCCATAATAAAGTTGTATTTTGTAAGGGACCATAATAATTTAAAGTTCGTATATATTGATTTTCTACAAGTTGGCCTTTTTATAAGCCAGAATATCTTAATGCTCATATTTTTAACTCTTTTTTGTCTCTATAATAAAGTTGATTTATTTTATTTTTACAAGGCCATACTTAAATGTGTTAGGCCTGGCTAACTCAATTTAGTGTATCCCCTTGAGCTATATGTGCTTATACATATATTTTATCTCCCTCAGCGTTTTACATGAATTGCCAGAGAACAACTCCAGCTCTGAGCATTTCGCTTTTTTTTTAGTGTATCCTCAGATAGAGTCACAGGCATTGCACTCAATCTCCACGTTGCTCACTCTCTTCCCTCTTCTTCTTCGCGCTTGCTCATTCAATCTCTCACTCGCTCACTCTCTCGCCCCATGTTATAGCTAAATTCGATGGCAAGGTGTCGTAGACTTTGCGTGACCTGACGTCTCCATTGCCGTTGCCAACGGCCAGTTAAGTGGAAGATACATTTATATTTGGAGTATTTCGTTTAGTTTCTCGCTACATAAGCGTGCGTGTGTGTGTGTGAGACTGACAGAGTGAAGAACGTGCAATTAATGATTGCTGATTTTGGGGCGTGATGTCGCAATATTCAATGAGCTTCTAATGACTCGCACATGAGCCCATATATCGTCTGCTACCTTCACATTTCATTTTTCGTGCCTGTCTGCATATACCGTTAGGTTTTTGTCTACATATTGTATTTTGTATTTGGCTTTGTCTAAGTCTAGACCAGGTAAGTCCACGGCAACAGCAGCTGCTACTTAATTACGACGCTGAGCAACGTTTACCATGTGATGTCGTGTGTTTTCTCCAGTGCTTTAAGAATGTTGACGAATTCGTCGTCGGAATTTCTTAACAAACAAATTGAAGAAGGCTCGAAATTAGCCAAAAGGCATTTCGAAAATATGCCAGAAATTTCGTGTGTCAAATACAACGAATGTGTAGATAATTATCAATTCTGAATAAGAAATCATTAAAAATGTTGTTTTTATGTTTTAAAGTTTCACGTTAGAACGGGTTAATAGGCACAATAACATTTTGGGAAGGCTTTGTCAATGTCTTAAGCGGGCATTTAAGCATTAGTTATGCGTTTAACATTTGGGAGTCAAACCCAACCATTTTGCTGGATTATTTAAAAAAAATGTCTTTTTTTGATAATAAAGGCGTTAATATTTATATTTAAGATTATTATTTAACCTTTACTATTCAATTAAAGAACAATTTTTTTTTGTATTGTTTTTTTATTGTTCTTTAAATTTATATTTTTTTTTTAAATTTTGTTTTATTAAATTTTTAAATATGTTTTTAATTAAATTTATTAATAATTTTATTTATAATTTTTCCATTTATAAATTGTTTTTATTTATAACATTTTTATTTATAAATTTATTTTTATATTTTAACATTTTTTATTTATACAATTTATTTATGCATATGTTTTTTTAATATAATTTTTTATTTATATAACTTTTTAATTTATATGACTTTTTATTTAATTTTTTGTATATGTATATAAATTTGTTTATTTATATATTTTTTTATTTTTTATATTTCCCATAATTTTTATAGATTTATTATTTTCATATATTTTTATATTATATATTATACTAACATTTTTTTTTTAATATTTATATATTTTTTAATTATTTTAAATATTTTTCTTTGGTATGTAGACCTTAAAACTTGTTATATATATGTTCCCTATTTCATTTCAACTCCTCTACCCATATTTAATTATTTATTTAATTATTTCTGCCCCAAGCAACAACACAAATCTTGCCCAGGCCAATTGCCCGGCTTGCAACATCTGTCATTTGAGACATCAACAACTCAGTCATCTTAATGGCACTCGTTTTTCCTTATTTTATCTCAAGTTCTTTGTGCTCAAGTCTCATTTACTCCTGCTCAATTTCGTCTTCTTCTTCTTTTTTTTTTTTGGTGCACTTACCCTGCATTTTCGGCTGCAGCAATTGACATCTGTTGTTGGGGCTCATCTGTTAGCTGCAGCGTTAGATGTGCCCGTTGTTGTTGTTGTTGCTGCAATCGTTGTTGTTGTTGCTGTTGCTGCTGCTCGTCGTTGATTTGATGTCTAACTGTGGGGGGCTACACATAAAAACACGCGCTACCAAAACGTAAATGAAACACTGCAAAGAGAAAAAAAAGAAAAAAGCAAAGAACATTTTTATTAACATTTTCCAACAGTTCTTTTTAATACTTTTATGACAATTTTTTGTTGCTTTCGTTTTATTTTTGTGTATTTTTATTATATTATTTTTTTTTTTTAACAAAACGTTGTTGGGCTTGACATAAGTTGCCACACTCGACAAACACACGCGCACACACACGCACACATAAACACACTCTGGTCGCATTTTGCCCCGGGAAAACAAGAAAAACTGGCAAAAGCAAATGCCAGCTGGCCACTTGAAGACTCAAGTTACAAGAAACACTTAGGGTCGAGCCGTCTTCGACCCTGCCCCGCAACTCTTTCACATGGCCCACCCCAGCCCACCCCAACCCACCGCACCTCACTCCACCAAGGTGCCCAAAAAAAAAAAAAAAGAGAAGAGGCAAAAATAAAACCGTATAAAAACCGAGCGAAATTAGTAAAAAGCGCCAAGTGTGAATTTCTCTCTTTCTCGCTCTATGCTGAGGCTCGGGAAGGGTTCTCAGGTTCGTCGGGGCAGACATTACGTAGGGGCCTTTGTGTGCTTGCCGCTGGCAAAGTGCAAGTTTTTCTTTTCGGCCAGCAAGGGTTAACGGTTTAAATCGCATGTCTCTAAGTGCTCCAAATACGCACAGTGGTAACAAAACATAACAAATTTTAGAATTTTGACATTTTCACAGAGCTACCAAATCTTAATTCGAATTAGATGTGCTTAGCCAAAAAGTTGAAGTTATAGAAAACCGTTGCAATATGGACTAAGGCCTGTGTGGACTATACTAAATGTGCTTGTAGGAAAACTCAAGCTAAGCTTTAGGTATCCTGCTTCGAGAGAAATCTGTCTGGAGGATAAGTAAGCTGTAGAGATTAGATAGAAGGGCAGCTTAGCTTTTCTTGAAAGATTTTCTTATTAAGCCACGTACATATATAATTTTTATAAATAACCAAAAACTCAGACATTAAATGATATTAAATTACTTTTATAAAATGCATTTCAACTTCTTATCAATAATAAAATATGTAGAATATGTAAAAATGGCGGCTATAATTTTTTCTACATTTTTATTTTGTCTTTATTATTAATTTGAATTCATTTTTATATATTTTTTAAATATATATTTTTTTTAATAGTGAAAAATTCTTTAATTTTATTCAAAATGTTCTTTAATAAATATAAAAATATTTAGTTAAAACCATTTATATACAATTATAGAATAGTAAATTAGTTAAAACCATTTATATACAATTATAGAATAGTAAATTGTTAAATATACTCTATCAACTTATTATTTTTAAAACATAATTATAGAATTGTATAATTGTTAAAATTCTTCTACAGAAATTTTCTTGTAATATTTAATCAGTAGAACTGCGAATGCTTAAGCCCATAGCCCCGTGGAGATCTCTTGTAGTGCTCTGTGTATGCGTGAGTGTCTATATTGTGTTTGTGTGTGTGTTTATGTGCTTTGAGTTTGAGAAGCTGCTGTTGAGGCTTTTTCTTTATCTGCTTTGCTTGTCCTTTCCTCTCGTAAGCTCATCAGCTGCATAATCCGCATGTGAGACAACGCATTCAGCTGTCATATGTGTATCTGACTGAGTATGCGTGTGTGTGTGTGTGTGTGTGTGTGTGTGTGTGCGAGAGAGTTATTTTTCCCTTGTTGCCAACGTGTCGTATACTCAATGCAGCCACCACCCAACAAAACAAAAAATTCTTTCCTTATTTTTTTATTTTTTGTATTTATTTTTCATCTTTTTTATTTTGCTGCTGCATTCTTGGTGGGTTTATATACATATATATTTTTTCGCACACAAATGCAAAGAGAGCGAGAGAGAGAGAGTGATAAAGAGGTAGAGAGAGTCGAGAGAATGTTTTATTGTATTTGCTCTTTAAATAAACAACATTCTCACACACACACACACACGCACAACAACTGGAACTGCATTGCGTTTTTGTTGTTGTTGTTTCTGTTCTGTTTTGTTTTCTCTTATTGTTTTTGCCTTTGGCTGTGTCGCCCTGCGCTTCCCCTTACCCTGACCACCTCCCCCCCTCTCACCCTCTTGCCAACACTCCATTTGCCCAACTGTTCGCTCGCTGCTCGTTGCATTGCCCTGCCCCGGAGCAGCAAAACATGTTTTATATAATTTCCTGTACGCGTGGCACAAAAGCAGAAGCATAATCTCCATTGCTATCTCTGTCGCAGTCGATGTCCGCTGTCTCCCTCTAGCACGATGGGCATTCTTTTGTCATGTGTTTTTACTGATAATAATAATAATGCATTTGCTGCAGTTCTTGCTGTTGTTGTTGCTGTTGCTGTTGCCTCTCATTGTTTATAATTGTTGCTTTTCGTTGCGTTTTGTGTGGGCGCCTTCAATATCTGTCACATAAATATATGTATGTATATATTTATATATACATACACATGTATGCTTATATATTTTTTTGTTCTGTTTAAATTGCATATCTGATATTTTTTCCTGCCTTTTGATTGATTAAAACAAAGCACAACAACAACAAGTGCATTGTTTTCTTTCGTGTCTGAAAAGTTGTGAACAAAATCAACTCGCCATATATATTATTTTTTCTTATGTGATGGGCGTGGCAGTCAATGAGAAAACACGCAATTTGCAGCTTGGCTGCTCTGCAGAAAGATTATCAGTTGACAAGCGATAAACAAGTTGGGGGAAAATACTAAATGAAAATGCGAAAGAGAAATTAATAAAGATGAAAAGCTGTTTATAATATGTTATAATATGCAGCGGGGTTGTTATGAAAATTAAATTAAATTTTTAATATCAAATATATGTATATAGGATTATCTATATATACATAATACTATATATATGTATATATATAATACTATGTATTACCGCTAAATTAAAAAAATTGCTATTTTTTATCAAAATTTAAAAGCACTAATATTTAGATTGATTGCTTATTATATCAATACACATTCCTATTGTATATAAAAATAAAAAGCCGAAAATATTTTATTGAATTTATAATTGTAAATTTTAAACATATAATAAATTAAAATAATCATAATAATTCTAAAATTTATACAAGAATTTATAAACTTATCATTATTGCATTTATGCTTAATTGCACTATTTTGATGAATACAATTGTATGCGTCATACACAAATACATATGTACATACATACATATGTAAGCTGAGCCAGCCTAAAGCTCAACACAGCTTGAATTCAGCAATACAAATCAATTTACACTCACTTCCACACACACACACTCTCTCTCTCTCTCCCTCTCATGACTAACTTACTTTGTTGTAAAACAGAACAGATTGCTTTACCTGTTAAATATATACCCACTGCACACACACACACACACATAACTGTGAATATTTTACAGACAACGCATAAATCCCCAAGTCTCAATGCCTCAGCCTGCCGCCGTTTGGCTTGATCCCCACAAAACCAAGAAAACCAAGTTTTGACACTTGCTCCCAGGCTCACCGTCGCTGCAATTGAGTGTAATTTTAATTTAATTAAAATCTAAGCACGTCTGCAAAATATAAGAAATACTATAATTACGTTTTCGACATGAGAATTTTCGCTGAAATCGCGCAACACTAAAGCGCAACAGCAACAACAAATAATTCTTGCGTTTCTAAACGGTGATTTAGCCATTAAGCTAACGGTAAAATGTGCAGAATCTTGCGCGCAGACAAAGCCAGCAAAAGAAGCTTAAGGTAGAAGTATTGCCAGTAATGTAGCAAGCCAAGTGTTAGAGTGAGATGGGGAGCAAGGGCATCGCAAGAGGGAGGTTCGGCGCGCAGGTAGCCAGCGCTGCTTTTTCGTTTGCGCGCTTTGTGCGGCTCTTCGCAGCGCGAGCATTGCATAACTGAATCACTCTCTCTCTATCTCTCTCTGGCTCAGTCGCTGGAGAGCGCGTGTAGTAACAAAATTTGAAGCTTGCATTGGTTAAGCTGAACTTGCTCTCACACAACTCTAAGCGGAGTTTTATTTCCCCTCCCTCTCTAGAACAGAGCCGGCTAATGCGTAGCATGGCTCGGCGTTATGTAACCAAAAAATAAATAAATAAAAAAAAAAAACAGATTCAAATGATAAACGAACCAAAGGCAACTGAAATGCACATTCCAACATTTTCACTCGAGCGAGTAGCAAACAATTTGTCAATTCGTCATGCGCTCCAGTCACGGAAATACAAATAAGCAAAGCTGCGATATTATTAAGTATTTCTCTTCGTTTTTTTTTTCGGTTATTTGTTTACTCCCGAAATTTACACGCAATAAATAAATACAGGGCGCACAAAGAGGCAGGCAGACAGGCAGCCGCAGACAGCAATGGGGAGAGTGAGAGCGAGTGAGTGAGCAGGGTAAACTGTTTATGTGTGTGTGTGTGTGCGGACTATCGAAATGCGTTTTGTTTACGTTTTGCCTGCCACTCGATGCAGTTTGCTTCTTTAGTTACTGATAAAATTGTAAAGCCACAAACAACATTTGAAGCGTCGACGCGACGTAGAGACGACAATCAGGAGATATACAAAAACCAGACTTGTTTAAAAAAAATATATCAAGCGCAAAAAGGCGACAGCCATGACATGAGAGAGAAGGAGATGGGTGTGAGTGAGAGGTAGAGCGAGGTGAAGCTATGCCACAAACGGCACTTTTAATTAACATGGCTTTGTGAAAATTTAATGAATTCCATTTAATGAAGTGGCGTGTTAATTAACAGTACCCACAGCTCCAGAAATACAGATCCATAGACTTCATATACCTACATATAAAGTATGTATCTGTATCTATATCGTAATAAGTAGTTGTTGCTCCATGAAACCACTCGCTTGGAACTAATAGCTTTGATCTTAACTCCAAGCGTGTGTCTAAGTAATTGTCATGGTATAGGTGAGTTTTCTTTGAAGTAAACTCTCTCACTATTTTATCGGTATGTTGTGTATGCTTGTTTATGTGTGAGTGTTACAGTTAAGGGCAGAGATAAGCATGCTAAATGTTAAGCCACACATACTCATATCTTTATAAAGAAACAAACTCCTATCGAATGTATATTTAAATACTACATTTTTTGTGATAATGGCTTTCAAATTTATCTTTACAACATCAATGAAAAAATTCAATTTTTTTTGCAGAAAAGATAAAAAGTACAAATTTTTATTTTAAATTTTTTTCTTCTGGATGCGATAAAAATAAAGAAAATAAAAATGGAAAACGTTTTTCCCTTAAAATAAAAAACATACAGATTTTCTTTTTTTTCGTTAATAACAGAATTAAATTTTAATTCTAGTTTATTTAGTTTTCATAAAGTTTTTCTAAAATAATTATTAGATTATTATTTCAAAATCTTTTAGTTTTCATATTCATTTTTGTTTTCGATTTCTTAGAAGATTTTATATTTTTTATTTTTTGTGTTTGTTGAATCAAATGAATTATTTACTGAATACACTCATCTCATTTGTTCTTTAATCTATGTTAACATTTTCTCAAAACTATATACTATGTACTATATATTTACCTAAATATAATAAATAAACTACTCGAGTATATACATCTATATCTCTTCATTTTTTCTTTTAGATACTTTTAGCGTACTTGAGATACATTATGAAGCGCGCGTTGAGTGTACTGGCTTTTAACAGAGATAGCATTCCATTTGTTGTACAATTTCGCTTATTTACTTAACATTATTAATGCCTGATTGTTGTTGTTGTTGTTACTGTTGCTGTCGCTTTTGTTTGTGCTCCTTATTTGGGGCACCGCGCGACGCTGTAAAAATTGTTTTACGTTTTCTTGCGTACGCGACAGTAAAATATTTTCGCTTATTTTATACATGTATATATATTTTTTTTCCATTTTTGTATATTTTTATTATTGTTTGTGAAGACAAAAAAAAAATGAGTTTATGTACTTTAAACTGACCTCATTACGAGCGATTGCTCAAGCAAATTGTTGTGTGACAAATTTCGCTGAAGATTTGTTTGGCATTTTAAAGCTGTTCTTAACGCAATGGATGATACGAACTCTAGCTGTACAATTGCTGTCTGAGTCATTTACAAGGTGTATAATTCTTGTATTTATAAGCAAGTAGAAAACCTATTCACGGATATATTTTCCTCATTTGGAATATATACATATGTACATACATATATGCAAAGCGAATATACTCATTACAGTTTCGTGAATGTGTATAAGAAAACATCGATCGATCCCCACAGCAGAATTCAAGTGCCTGATAAACCACAATGGAAACAGCGCTGCGCTTATCTAGCTCTGTTCATTATGATTATTATTACTATACATGAGTTGTAAAAGCAAATAAGCACTCCAATGAGAATTTACGGCAGCTAAACGTTTTTCACAGGTGGACTCCAGTGAATCGCTCAAAAATAAGTAATGAAGGTCTTTCAATGTGTGTCTGGATGTCTCGTAACTCTGCCTGAAAGTCAATTTATCAAATGTATACGAAAAAAAAAAATAAATTTAAAAAAAAAATTATTCCGCATATAATTTACACATAATTTACGGTACAGGTCTTTTCCGCTCTGTCGAATTACTTATATAAGTAATTGTTTATTTTATTTCGGATTAAATATGATTGGTAAAAATGTCACGTATATATATATACTTATATAGAGAGATATTTATTTATTTTTATTAAGCTTTTGGGTGGGTCGCTTAAGCAAAGCACGTGACGTCGTTGGGATTGTAGAAAATGCGTGCCAGCTTACATAAACTTATCAAATTTATTAGATATGATAAATTTCATAATGCGAGATTATATCTTTGAGTGTTAATCAAGAAATTTATGAATATAACTGAGCTGGCTACCTACGAAAAATATATATAAATATTCTTGATAATATATGAATAATTCAGATAAAGTAGAAAGATATCAAAAATAAAGAATAACTTGGAAAATTTAAATTTAAATTATGAAAAGAAAGAAATAGCTGATATCTGATAATATTTGTAGGGGAAAGAATAATTTCTGAATAAAGTTTATTTGAAAGAATAAATAAATAAATATTTAAAATACAAATTTATTTATATGCATATATCATACTCAAAAATCTAATCTTTAAATAGATTTTCAACAATTTGCCATTTAAAATTTGAAATGGAATCTAAGAATAATCATAAAATTTTAATTAAAGTTTTATAAACATCTACATATCATTCTAAAATAATCTTCGATATCCATACCAAATTTATTTATTATTTAAGTGAAGCTTCGCTGCTTCTTTTAGTTCCCTGACAGAGATCTTTAACGAACTAGTTAGTTAATCTTAGACCTTATAGCTTATCTGTTCCCAAAGCTTTCTTTTATAGTCAAATTAAAGTTAATTATTTCTTCACACTCTGTGCTCGAACAGGATATGTCCAGCGTTTAAGAACTCCCTAAGTTCAAGCACTTTAAAAGTCATTAAAATTGCACAAGACACGCTCAAAAGACGACAACGACAACGACGACGACGACAACAACTCCACGATCATTTTTATTGGCCATTACCTCAGGCGCATAACAATTTCCAACCGATCCAAAAGCCCCAACTTCAGCTGAAGCCAACTTATCAGTTACCAAAGTATTTCCGCATAGCGCACAGCCATGCAGATGGAGAAGAAGAAGACGAAGAAGGGGCAGTAGAGGTAGAATAAGAATGAATAAGAAGTACAGAAAAAGTACTGAGAGCTATCAAACTGCTTGCAAGAACCATGAAAAGGCCCATTCCTATGGAAATGGAAATGAAAATGTGAAAGAAAGGTCTATCTATATGCATGCGTGTGCGTGTGCGTGTAGGTGTGTGTGTGTGTGTGTGTATCTGTGTATATAGGGGCACATGTTTTGCATATCAGCACTGTCGGGGTCGGCCATAGCCATATCGTGGTGGGGATGGATGGGTATACCGTTGGCTCAAGACCATCATTTCGAATAGATACAAAAAGCGCAGCAACAAGTCAGCAAAATTACGACGGGAGGTGTGCTCGGGTTTACGTGTCTGGAATGCTTGACGGACTACAAAATACAACTGACAAATAAAATACAACAACATAAGCGAAGAAGAAGAAGAAACAAACTGGAAAAAAAAAAGCACATGGCTTAGCATTTGAATGTTTTTTAACTGTTTGCAATGCGTTCGCGGCAGCTGTTTAAATTTTGTTACTGATAACGCAAACGTGAAAAAAAAACGAAACACATACGAATAGGAGAGGTAAAATTCAAGTGCAGCTAAACGAATAATTCATACACTAAGAGTCAGCTGAGAGATGTGATACTCGTTACCAAGTTTAAATAATGAAAACTATATAAATATTCCTTGTTAAAGTTAAAAATCAAATAATATAATTAAATTTAAAACAAAATAAAAAAATTAGTACTGATTATTATCATATTTTATTAATAATAAATACATCACAATTAAAATAAAATTAAAAAAAAAATAAAAATAAACAAATAAATGAAATTAAATAAATAAAATAAAAATTAAAATATAAAATAAAAATAAAATAAATAAATAAAAATATATAAATGAAAACAAAGGAAAAATAAATAAAAAATTAACTACAAATCATTATTTATAAATAAATGACATATTTATTATTATTAATCAAAAATAATGGGAGCAACTATTAATTAAGAAATAACTAATAAATATACATATAAAATAAGATAAAATTAAAATTAAATTAAATTAAAATAAAATAATATAAAATATTATCTATAATAATAATATAAAAAATAAAATATTGAAGTAATTCATTTTTTTTAACATCATTATAGTAATAATTTATATATCAAATATTTATTTAACATACATATCATTGTTTTATGTATATAAATATATATAATCACATAAATATCAATTTCTATATACAATACGAATATAATTCTATATAGTTCATGTACTCTATGAGAGTGTATCGACATGTGGTTTTAGCATTTCCATTCGATGGCTGTTTCCAAAACTGGCACAGACGGCGTGAAACAGAGCCCTGAACAGAGCTAGCCAGAAACCCGCTCTGTTGTGGGTGTGTGCGAGCCACTGGGGCACCTCACAAAAGCCTTTTGTACTTGCGCAAATGTATTTTAGCATTAAATGTTGAGTAAATACAAATGTTTGGTTTTTCCAAAGTTAAAAATGGGTTAGTTTGCACAAAACCGTCACACAAAAAAAAAAAATGGCAATAAAAAGACAACAGCAAAAGAAACAGTTACACACACATACACACACAGGCACATGATGAACATAAATCAATGTAAACAATTTGTTCTTTCGTGTCTTTAACAAGAAAAAAAAATAACCAAAGGCATTTATTTTCATATACTTAATTTGGATGAAAAAAAGAAGAATAATTTAGATATTAACGGCGCATTGGCATGCGAGCTAACGAAACCAAAATTAGTTGGCGAAAAGCTCAAATGTAAACGAGAGAAGATAAATTAAGAAAAACTTGTGCAGACGGCTATTGACTTTTGCTTATTTGAAATACGAATGCCCATTGCTTATATTGAAATTGCATAGCTGCATGCCTACAAGCCATGTGATCGCATCTCACATTAATAATGTCTTCATAAATAAATACAAATTGGGAATCCATTTATTTTTTAACAGAAAGAGTATCATTTTATTTGGTTAATGTTTTATATGAATAGATAATATTTTATTAATAATGTTGCAACCAAATACCAAAAATATATCTATATGACTTCAATATTTTACAAAATCAATCTTAATATGAAATTAATCTTAATGAAAAATAAATATATAATATAATAAAATTAAAAAAAAAAAAAAAACAACCATAAATAAACACATCCTCATTAAAAAATAAAAATAAAATGTAAAATAAAATGTAAAATAAAAACAATTAAAATAAATTGTAGTAAATAAATATATATAGAATTATGAAATATAATAAAAATAAAATCCAAAGAAAAAAGACTAGCTGTATTTATATGATTTCCATTTCAATATTTTGTTTATATATTAATTGCTAAAAAAAAAATGTTTTTATAATAATTAGTATTAATATTTTTATATTAATATTTTAATTGTTAACAAAAAATTTTTGACTTTTAATAATGCAAAACACAGTTTAATTTTAGCCTATGTGAAATTGTATTTCTAATAGTGAAGAAGTACAATAAATTAATAAATTAATTAAATGAATAAATAAAAATTCAAACCATAATTCGTTCTAATTTATTTTATACAAGCAACATGATTACTGCTGAAATATTATCAAAGAGAGAGATTTTTCTCAAAGAAATAGTAACTCCAATATTGGCACACAATCAATTGTGATCCTTTTTCTAATGATATTTAATTCCAAGTCAAAGACTAAGCAGTACCCAAATCAAATCGGACTGTCAAAACTTATTATCCACACCGATGGCAGATCGAAAATGAACTCCCAATGCCCGGAAGCACTTCGGAGAGTCGAGAAACCCAAAGGGTAGGCAGCTTATGGCGGCGAGTAGCAAGTGTTTAGCCCGATAATAGCAACAACAATTGGAACAACAATAAGTCCAGCTAATGCTGTTTCGTCTTGTCAATCAATTCATTAATCACAGCGAAGGCAGAGCAAGACAGCAAGAGGGGGAGGGGGAGCACGAGAAGAAACGAGAGGTAGGGTGTCCATGCCAGGTTTTATCTACGTTCTGCTTCATTTGTGCTAAAACGTGTTTATGTCAAATTCAAGTAATTAATCAAAACAAAAAGAGACGACAGCAGCATGTGCGAGCGAGAGGGAGAGACTAGGCGAATATATATACATACATATATGCAGAAAAAGTGCGGCTAATTTTCCATTATTCATTGTGGCTGCCTGCTTCCGGTTTTATTTATTTTTCTTCACACCATATTGTCATGAAAATTGACTTGTTTTTCATTTTCACGTTAAACTCTCTGACAAACTGTCAAATGTCTCTGACTGCAAAGTGTTGGAGGCGACAATTTAATTGTATCTATTCAACTAAAATATCAACATAAACCGAACAATACAAATATAAAAGAAGATAGATAGATAGACAAACGCGAAACAATTCGAGAAATGCTTTTTATCTCTTGTGCTACGATCTCCAGAGGCAGCAGAAATTTCATTTGTAAAATAAATTTGTTCTTTTTTTATGGGCCTTTGCCACAGTTTCACAAATGTCGCCAAGCATTTTTATGTCGGCCATTAAATTATGGGCAAATGTTGTAAATTGTAAGTTTTAGATATGAGTATGTGTTGTTGTTGCTAGGGACTGTTAAGATCTAAGGTAGTTTGAAGCCATAAAACTTAATTAGCCAGAAACACAAATTCTTCGATTTAGATAGAGAAGGTTAGGTAGGCTGACAGACTGAGAGAATCCAAAAACTATAATTGGCAATTATAAAAATGATATATGATATGGGAAAGAACTTTACTAATGGATGTAAATTTTAATATTTATTATTTACATTTATATATTATTTTAATATATGTACATATATTTTAATATATTGTATATTGATTATTATATTATATTATATTATATTTTCATATTCATTATGCGTTAAGTTCTATATTTTTTTAACTTAATTTAAAATACATATATTTGGAAAATTGTATGTGAAATATTTATATTTTTGTTCTAGCCATATATGTATCTATCTAAATATATCAAAAAATGCAATGCCTTCAGCTTGATCGAGCTGAAAATATGTTTAATATCTGAAAATTTGCGGAAATACAACCATAACAAATATTTGCTTTTCTAGAATTTTTATATATGTACATATATTTTATATACATATTGATTAGTTTCATTTTAAATAAATTAAAAAAAATAAATATTAATAAACTTAAGTTTTTGTAGCTTCGCAACGGCTGAATATAATTATTTTAACTCTAACCTATAAAAAAAAAATAAATAAAATAATTGTACTATTTTGATTAGTTTCATTTTGAATAAATTTAAAAAAAAAAATATTATTAAACTTAAGTTTTTATAGCTTCGCAACGGCTGAAAGTAATTATAAATTAATTAATAAACGAGCCCATTGAAGCTCATTTGAATATGATGTAATTAAATGAAGTCTAAAAAGTTTGCTACGCATGTACAAATCAAATATATTTTTGCCGTTTTTCACAGAACCTCGAAGGAAGCTAGACACATCTATATACATATATATAGATATATAGGCACATTTGTATATCTGCAATGCTATATACGAATACTTATATTATGAACTGAATTCTTTTTGCAGACAAATCCGTTTCACACATGACTTCGTCAATGGCAGCGCTTTATTGATTTTTATCAGAAAAACTCACGTTAGGACGCCGTCAAGTATGCAGTTAATTGATAGACCCTGGGTCATTACTTAAATCTAGACTTACGAATGAATATATATAAATATAAAAAAAAAAAAAAAACACCTCACTTGTGCCATTAGCAAGTCTAAGTAGCTGTTACAAATATCTCTGCGTATAGATAGAGCTCGAGTCTAACTGCGACACTTAATTGAATTTCAAGATTCTTGAATGCAAGCGACACGTAATTAGTTGACCAAAAATAGCACAAAAAAGTTGTCATGGCAAGTCACAAGTCGAGTGTGTTATATGATATATATGTGCATATATATATATATATATATATATATATATAGCATTATATATTATAATATAGTATAATATAACACTCTCCCGATTGAAGCTGAGCTGTCTGCTGTCTGCTGTCTATGCGCAGCTCTTGGACTTTGGTTCGTAGAAAAATTCCATGACCAAAACAAATTTAATTAAAAATTTATAACGCGCAATAACAAAAACAAAAAACAAAAAAAATACAAGAAATAATTAAATGGAATTGATATTGGAATATTAAAATGAACGACTCGGTAAATATCCTACGAAATATGTATGAAACAACACTTTTGCAGTTATATTTATTCAACAATTTTTATGAATCATTGATACACACTGCACACATCTCTATTTTACAGGGTATACACAATAGATTTCATATAAATTTGCATAGACTATGCATAGAGTCTAGCCAAATGCGAAAACAAATAGAGTCGAGCACTAAAATATTTGCTGTCTTTGTATTTCCATATGCCAAATGAAACAACAACAACAGCAACAACAACAATAATAATATAATATTGAAGAAGAAGAGGAAGCACTCGTCATCATTAGAGGCAGGCAGTGTACAAAGTTATTGTTACGATTTTGGATGGTCTGGCCATTTTTGGCAGACCTCTTGAGAGTCTCTCGTTCACACGACGAGTGCCCCGACTGCCCCGCCCATCGCCATGCGCCCATGCCGCCCAACAATAAAATAATCGCCACTCAGCCCAAGGGGAGGTGAGAGAGCGGGAATGTGGGTGATTTTGGAGCCATATAGATCGCATTGCATTTGAATTGAGTTCGAATGGCGAATGGTTTAGTTATTTTCTCTCTGCTTCTCATCGGATTGTATAAAATATGCAACAATTGGAATGGAATGGAATTTTCTGCCCCATTTGCAGTTCAGCTGATTTGCATTGGGGCGTTGTAAACAACAACGATATAAGATACAACATTTTCACTCACCCCACATACATCTGTATGTATATATACATATATAGATACATATGTACGTGTGTATAGTTCGAGTTATTTCCCTCACCCCAGCCATGCGTCACACTAATTAACTGCTAAAGATTTTGGCATGATTTATGCGCTGCGCAGCGAGCGGCCTGTCAATAAAGCCTACAATCCATCATATTTCTATACACATAAATATACATACATACATTCGCATATATTTGTGTGATATTCTAGAGGGAAAATCTTGCGAGTTTTTTTAAGAACATCATTTGAATGGGATATTTCAAATTGACAAAGATGATGTACGGGTTCTTAAGGGAAAGAAAAGACATTTTAGTTAAGAGTCTGGGATGAATATCTTTTTTGATTATTGATTTAATAAAGAGCACTAATTTATAAACTATAAACTTTTAGCATGAATGCCAACAAAAGTTAAATAAAATTAAAAATAAATATAAATTTTAAATATAAAATCATCTATCAATCGATCTATCAAATATATTAATTACAATTTATCTGTCAAAAATATCTATTACAATTTATTTTTTAAATATTGAGCTCTAAATTATGGCAGCCCATTTAAAAATCATATTTTCACACTATATTCAGTATATAAGTAATATCTATTTAAAGAGCATTTAATTACCGACTAACTTATGATTTTTCTTTATATGTTTTCTCATATTTTATTTTCGTCATAATTACGCAGAGCGTGTATTACACAATTTTCAGACACATTCGCATAAGCATGAGTTATTCCACACACACACACACATACATAAGCACACTCATGCACACACACACACACACACTCACAGCTAGCTAAGTGTATATCTCTATCTCTATCTGAGTTCACTTTATTTATTTGGCTTTTATGTAAATTCACTTTGAATTGCTTTAGAAATTTTGCTAACCATAAATAAAGCTGCGTAAATTTGACATTTAGCACTTGAATGAGCCATTTTTATGGAGGGCCTTAACAAGTTGTTTATGCCCAGATGGTTAACCGAACCAAGAGTGAGCGAGAGAGAGAGAGAGAGAGAGAGAGAAAGCAAACCAAAAACGAAAAAAAAAAACGTCGAATAAATGGATTTTTAATGCTGGCACTCGAGGAAAAACTGATGTCAGAAAACCAATCTGTGCACAGGTTGTTTTGGGGTAAGTTTTAATGGCTCGATCCAATCAAACCAGAAAAACAAATATTCAAGTAATTTTATTTGTATCTCGAGATAAGTGGAACATAAATGTTTTCCCAAACATATTTTTTTGCCCTATTGGATCTAGGTTTGTTAGTCAATTTATTACTATTTAAGTAGCCTTTTGAGCTGCAGTGAATTTGGATGGTAAATATAATGTCTTGTGGGAATTTAAAGTAAACCCTAAATTCAAGTTTATATATTTACATATATTATACTAATACATGCAAAAATAACAATTTGATGGTTTACAGTAATACAGTTGAGATGTGATATAATATATGTATATGCATTTTATATTATTCAAATTAAAAAAAAAAAAAAAAATTAAATGTATTTGTTTTAAAATGCATTTTTTAAATTAAATTATTTTTATTTATTTATTTATTTATTTTTCTTAGGACTATTATCAAATTTTTTCTTTATTTTTTGATATATTTTATAGATATATAGGTTTTAAACCTAAGTTTTCTATTATTTATTTAATGATTTATTTATTTATAAATATAATTTTTTTTTTTTAATTTTTTTTATTTTTTATTTATACTTTAATAATAATACTGCAAAGCAATTTCCATATGATAATTTTTAGTGAAAATTTATCTCAAGTATCATTAAATGATATTCCATATCAAAAATATTTAAGATTTGCAAATAAACTTGCCAGTTCAGTGTTTTATGCTTGTTGAGATAAAACCCTATCAAAAATCTGAAATTTTGTTGCGCCTCTTTTATATCGAATGTCCTGCAACGCCCTAAATTGTAAAGCTTCCAGAAAACACTCTCAACGCCTTTCCGTTTGCAGTTTTTGTGGCTGCTGTAGTTTGTGTTGCCTTTTTTTTTTTTTTTTTATTTCACACACACAAATGAAAGGAAGAAAAAACAAGTAAGAAAGCTCTAGTCGAGACTGCTCGACTACGAGATCCCCTGAACCCTACAAGCAACTGATATTTCAAAAATAATTAGCAAACACACACGCACACACACGCATACAAACAAACACACGCACACACACGCATACAAATAAACACGCGCATACACACACACTCACATATACAGGCGATTGCGCTTGGGTTGCGCTGCAGTGTTGGCAATATAATGAAAACTTATTTGTTGAATAATTTAATTTCTAGACGTACGATCGTAATGAAACTTTCAGAACGTAATCATAATGTTAAAATGTATGTGTATACCGAAGCTCAAGTCTCTAGTATTTGATATACGACTTTTACAAAGATGAGGGTGAGGGGGTGGATTTAGGGGTGGGGGGTAAATTTTAACAAAAACCGAAATTGTATAAAATTTATCTTAATATACATTTTAAATTTGGAGACTCTAGCTTGAAAGATGTAGGAGATATAATTATTTAAGTGATCTTCGATAAGGTTTTTTATCGATAAAAAAATATCGGAATGAGTTATCGTTTTTTAGTGATAAACTCGATCTGCGCGTGATATATACGGACATTTTAAAAAAAAGTTGAAGTCTCTAGCTCTTATATCTTCTGAAATCGACGCGTTCATACATACGGACGGACGGACGGACGGACGGACGGACGGACGGACGGACGGACGGGCGGACGGACAGACAGACGGACAGGGCCAAATCGACTCAGCTTGTCGTCCTGATCAAGAATATATATACTTTGTGGGGTCTGCCACGCCTCCTTCTGCCTGTTACATACTTTTAACAAAACCATTATACCCTGATTTCCCATTTTCAATGGGTTCAGGGTATAAAAAGCAAACAGACTCATTTCCAACAGCTGCAAACTACCTACAACAACAGCAAAAAATCACAACGAAAAAATTTGCTTACGCCACAAAGAAAAAAAAACGACAGGAATAACAACAAAAAACATCTAATAATTTCTAAAGATGCTGCCGGACTCTCATTGTCTGCGTTAAGATTTGAATACGCAGCGGCGCAGAGCAGTTGTCGCCGCAGCAGACATAAATCTTGTTTTGATTTATTTATTTGTGTGGATTTTCAACAACATCAGAAGCAGCGCAGCAGCAGCGCACCGTCGACAGAGCGCAGCGAAAAGGAACTGCTTCAAGTTCAATTCAAAGCTTTTGGCGCATAGTTTACAATAAAAATGCGCGCGTCGCTCTAATAATCAGTGTGAAGCTAAAGAAGAGCAGAGGAGCCATAAAAAAGAAGAAGACGAAGCAGCAGCAACAGCAACAAGAGAAGACAAGAGAGCAGCGGCATCGACGTCAGCAGCGACAGCAGCCGAAGACAAAGAGCGGCTCAAATTTCGGCAAAGGCAAGCAAAGGGCGCCCTATGCTTACGCTCTCTCTCTCTCTCTCTCTCTCTCTCGCTCTCTCACACACTCAACGACGGCTGTTAGAAGCAGCGACTAAGCAGCGAACGCTTTGCTTTTTTCGGTTAGCTTGTCGTTTTTTCGTTGATGACCTTGAAAAAGCTGTATCTAAAAATCGAGTGCAATCAACTTTATAAACACTCACACACACAAACACAAATGCTGAGAGCCTCTGCAGCACACATGCTCATTAATATTTCCCCTACATTTCATACACACACACACACACGCATGCAGTGCCCAGAACGTTAGGTAGCTTGAAGCCCCAATATGCCGCCATCTCTCTCACACTCTTCCGTTCTTTGCCGTCTGTAGTTGTGTGCGTGTGTGTGTGTGAGTCTGTGCATTTATTTGTGTGCGTGTTAAACCGCATATAATAATTATTCTAGATTCTGTGCGCTCGCTCTCCCTCTCTCTCTCTCTCTCTGTCTTACACACATACACTCTCTTCTTGCTGCTGTTGTTGTTGTTTGTGTTTGTTGTGTTTTGCTTCTTTGAAAGGTGGTCGCTCTGACGTTTTCGGTCTGGTCAGTCGCCGCTTTTTCGGAGTTTATCTTTCGCTTCAGTTTTTTTCTTTTTCTTTTTTGCGCTTGTATGTGGTAATAATAGAGTTTAGCGGCGTTTACCCGAAAAAAACGAAAACAACAAATTGCGCTTAAAGTTGTTTGGGGGCAGCGCTCGGGCAACAGGTAGCCAAAGCAGCAACAGCAGCAGCAGCAGCAGCAGCTCGACATCTGAGGCAAACTTTTGTTTGTGCAGAAAAACCGAAAAGCAAAAAACACGAAACTAAAAACCAAAAGAACAAACTAAATCAAAATGGTCGCTAGCCATCTGAACTCTCCGAGCTTAATGCGAATTGCGAGCTGCTCTGCTACGCAATTTAACTGTCAACTGAGCTTTCGCACAGCCGTTAATATGAAGCTTGTAAGTTATATGCGCAAATCTACATTGGCCTTAGAATTTGACGGAATCAAAGCTTTTTAGGCATATTAGATATTTGTGTGAGGCAGCCTGAAGCAGTTAGACAAGTTAGTTTCCAATTAGAAGTCGAATACGAATTAAATATTAAATGTTCAAATAAGTGAATTGCGAATTCTAATAGGAACTCTTCACAAATTGCTATCTAATTAGAAATGTTGGAATTTCAGTTTTTCAAATTAATTTTCCTTAGCAAAAAAAAAAAAAAAAAAAAAAAAATGAAAATAATAAATAAAAAATTAAATTAATACAACTAAAACCGGTTGGGCAATATAATCTATGAATGTGTTTAGAGCTCACCATAAAGTCAAATGCTATATGAAAATATTTAAATAGATATTCTGATAAGAAATCCTAGAAAATTTTTTTTTTTTTTTTTTGGAATATAAGCTGAATAAGCTATATGAAAATATTTAATATAATTTTTATTTATTATCAGAATGTCCTCGTAAATTTTGTTTCTTTCGAATATAAGCTGAATATAAGTAAAGATAAAACTAAGTTTAATTTTTGCTAGTTATAGCTATATTAACTACAAAAACATATTACGGTTAGTTATGATTTAAACAGAAATTACATTAATATATAGTGCTATATACGTACACAACTCTGAGTGGAAGGCAGTTTAAAACCCTGCTAATGTCTCTTAGCTGTTTATTTATACGGCATTAAATCGGCATTCTTTCGATTTGATGCCTGCATTAGCTCACTCACAGCTTCAGGCCGAGTGCGTGCCATAAACATTTGTGAATGCCAGTTAACAAACGAACCTATGACATCAACATTATTTCAGCAAAAAAAAAAAAATGTTTATATATAAAAACATATACATACATACATTCATTGGAGCCACCCTTTAAAGAGGGTGTACTTGAGAGTTGTGACAGGTAGCTTACGCTCTCTGGCTATCTAAATGTAAGACGTATACAAAATGAACATTACGAAAAACAATATTTGTATTTATCTCAAGATTCATATCAAGTAAACTGTAATTTGTGTTTTAATTAACTTTATCAAATTTGAGTTGTTTTGTGCAATAATTGAAAACGCAAAATATATTTTACTGGCTATGAATATTAAGTTAAATAATTTGACGTCTTCTCTCACGTTCATAAACAGGGCACAAAACTTTTTGTTGGCCAAAAGTCAAGTTTAGGCCCTGCTTAGAGCACGACTTGTTAGCCATTTGACTGATGTGGATTATTTAATTCAGCAGAAAAGAGATGAGCAAATATTTTGTTGTCTCTTTTGTTGTTGTTATTATTTTTGTAGCTATGGCTCGAGTCAGACTCTGGCCAACTTTGACTTGAGATTTTTAATTGAGATAATTGTAGTAAGCCACAAAAACGCAAGCGCTTCTAAAGTAAATACGGATAATACAAAATGGGGTGATAAATAAGAAACGAATAGTTTATACCCTACACAAAAAAATATTTAAAAGTGAGCAAAAAACAATATAAATTTGTTGTGAATTATAGGACATTTAAGGTAAAATATATTTAAATAAAAAAAATTATATATGAATAAAAAAATTAATATATAAATAAAGAAAAAATATATAAATAAAAAATAGAAATAAATAAATAAAAAAAAAATGTTAAATAAGTAAGTTGTCATTTTAAATAATTTAATTTTTTTATAATTTTTTTTTTTTTTTTTTCATTTTCTTTTTACAATTATTTTTATTATTTAAAGGCTAATGCATCTAGTATGAATCATGCTTCTAGCTAACTCCTATGATTCTCTTACAGGGTATTTGATTTAGCGAAAATCTGATTCATAGTTTTCATGAACTTTTTCTCAAATGAGCTGAAACATTTGTCTCGCATTTGCGGCGTGCTCGAAATGAAATGTCAGGTTTGTTTTTTGTGAAAATTTAGGATAAACACGGACGTCAATTAGTTAATATGCTTTTAGAGGCACACCACATCTATACGAATATACACACGTATTTATATATATTATATATGCCTGAGCACATGACATTAAAATCAGGGCGTACAGTACGGCTCGAAAAAAAAAAAAAAAAGAAAAATGCGACAAGCGCTTGCAATTTGATTTTTTAGCTAAAAAAAAAAGTGTATCAATTCAAATTCGTATAGAGAAGCATGTAGAGTATATACTCTACATACATATACATATATATACATATTTATATATGGCATACATAATATAAAAAGAAATCGCACACAAAAAACCAAATTGGCATAAACTACGCCGAAAATAAATTGAAATCTAAAAATGAATTTCAAATGCGGCAAACCCCAAAAACGCAAAGCAAAACAAAACAAACAGAGAGAGAAGGAGAGAGTATATACATGTGTGGGTGTGCAAGAATGTATATGTGTGTGTGTGTGTGTGCTAAAGGAAATAGTGTAGTTAAGCCGACAAATGACAATCGCAGTTCTTGACATTTGTTGATACGTAAATGTGGCGAGTGAAATGTAAGCAAAACGAAATGCAACGACTGTTTAGAAACTCGGTTTCAAGATTAAAATAGAAAACAAGAATATGCAAGACAGAGACACAGACAGAGCGAGAGCCAGAGAGAGGCGTAGAACCCGATTTGTGAACTATGCATCTATGTGGTTGTAGATTCTTAAACCATGCTCAAAATATATACAAAATGTTCTTGTTTCGTTTAAAAATAGCATGTGAAGAGCTCTCCAAATCCAAATATTATTTATGTCTTTCTAACGATCTATAATGAATATTATAACAAGAAATATTCTTGACTGAGAACTGATCTTATCATTGCTAATATTTGTAGTCATCTTTCAATTATAGAAAAGATTATCAGGGATTCACAAAACATGTCAATTTTACTGAAATATTGTATTACTGTTTGCATATAACATATTGATATATATCTATTTTGTTAACAAATCTGCATAAGATGCATAATATATTTCAAGTTTCCTCCACACATAGATATTACTATAATGAGGTAATTCATTCGTCTGTGATCACAAAAATACTAGGGTTGACATCTAAAAATGAATACTACTATTTTCGTGAATACTTAGATATTATCTCTTGTTAACTAATACGATAAATATTATAATAATGAATGTGCTCTGCTGCTGATGCATGTTAACTGATAGCTGCTGCTATTTGTAGTCATAAATAAACATTTACTGTTGAAATAACTATTATTAATCAATTATAGGTAAGATACTCAGAGAGTTTAAAGCATATCAGACGATAAAACGGAAATTTATTCGTGTGTTTGAAAATAGTAGTATGTAGTAGCATTAAAATAGTAGTATAGTAGTATGTTAGATGACGATATTTTATGTTATATCAAAGATCAGAGCTGTAGAAGTCGAATAAATAACATGATATACTTTATGCAATATCATAAGATCATCTATTATATCTATAAATATATCTATAAATATACAGTAACAGATGTAGGTAACACCAAAATAATAAAATAATTTACAGAAATATAAATAATAAAAAAAAAATAATAAATATAAAAACAATTTATAGAAACTTTAAACAATTTGCTTTTTCTCTCTATCTCTATCTCTATCTCTATCTCTATATCTATCTCTATCTCTATCTCGCTCTCTCTCTCTCTCT